>NC_141611.1:36320534-36556858 GCF_047967505.1 Dipteris shenzhenensis
TGTCCTTTCTATTTGGAGAAAGTCTCATATTTTCATGCCAAAACAAAAAACATCATCACTCTAGCAATGACTTCTGCACTTAGGTTGTCCCTCCTTTTTTTACATTTTGTTGAAGCCTATGCATACTTCTCTAATTGTGCATTTCTTTTGCTCTACATTCAAATGTTGGAGCCATGTTGGTCCTTCTGATTGATAACATATTCGACATTGTGTGCCCAAGCCATTTCCCTTTGTTTTAGGAGACACCAACATAGATAATGTTGCCCTCTTTGTAGCTAGTTGATCTAAGTTGTGCACCCCTTTCACTTTCTGTAGGCCATTTCTTAGGTTAGAGAGCATCGCCTCTTGGGTGAACATCTTCCAAGGTGTTGGTAGGGTTGTTACTCTATGAACTTTAGGGTGCAGGCTAAACCTTGTGAAGACTCGAGACTAGTATTCATCTGAATGTCTTAATTTTGCTGCCTGAATTCTCCCATCAATCATGATACAACAGCTTGTGTTCTTCACTCCGATGGCAATGATTGAATGTGTGCATCTGCAATTTCTTTTTGCTGCTGCTCTACAAGTAGTCTTGTTTCTTCTCCTTGTCTCTTCCTTCGCAAACGTTGCAAAAGTATCTTCTGTTTCTGTTTTGATACTATGCCATTACTTTCCTTAACTCTCAATTTGTTCCTTGTGCTAGACCAAGCTTTTCAGCTTTCTTGTCTCACAGCCTCTATTTGCTTCTCTTGCAAGCCATGGCGAGCTGCATGTTGCCATTGACGCCATGGCAACGATCAATCTAGAATAGACCCTCTAGAACAGAGATAAGCTTGGTTGTGAGGTGAGCAAAGAATAGAAGACAACTTACCCGAAAGAGGACAATGCCAAACCAAAGTCTGCATAAGGTCACATGGAGGTGCGTGTAGGTTGTAGGGTATTTGCAGGGCGGGGAAGCTTGCAAGTACTTAATATTCCAAGATTCGATGGGCAAGAGGTATGAAAATTTGAAATTCGCGAGAGTAGCAAAATTTTCAACCGTAGGGTTTCTCCCCTCCGTGGATTCACGTTAGCATAATTGGATATCCCAAATAAGTGCAATGTGCCCTAAAATGCTTCAAAATACAAATAGGCCAAAGGGCACGCCTATCAGGTTTGATGCAGTGTATTATGAACTTTGGCATGCTTATGAACCATTTAGCAAGCAAGCAAATGGAAAAAGAGATGATTCAAAATTATAAATAGTGTTGGATTTATTAAAATATCTTTGCACATGCACAAATTGCACATTTTCAAATTCTTCCATTTTAGGGTGGATATGATAAGAGAAACACACAAGATTGCAGCATCATTGCTAGCTTTGAGGGAGCCAATGGAGCCATGGATGATTATTGTGGCATAATCCAAGATATTATTAAGCTTGACTTTCGACGCTTCTTTGTGTATGTTTTGGATGTAAAGTGGTTTAAGGACATGGTGGAAAGAGGCCCTAATGCAACAATCAAACGCCATGCAAGTGGCTTTGTAATTATTGACTCCACAAAGTTTTGGCAAAGTAGGAAGGACACACTAGTACTATCGCAACAATGTGAATAGATATTGTGCACACATATAAAAATACTCGCTTTTAAATATTTGATACCTTCGATGCAAGGAAAATAACATGATTGTATTTGTGTTTGAATTAGGTTGTCTATCAACCAATGGTGGATAATAATAGATGGTGGCATGTCATACCTATTATGCCATGTTCCAAAGTGATGTATAGTACATTTACTAATATGGAGCGTATGGAGGATGATCATCGCCATGGAGGTGATGACCGTGATACGAGAGAGGAGGATGATCATGAGATAGGAGATACAGATATTGAGGCCATTACCTGTGAGGATGAGCCTACCATTGGTGATGCTGATTTCGATGAGCACATGAGTAGCACAAGTAGTAGTGGATTGAATGTATTTGTACATCTAAACACTTGTTTGGATTTTGAAGTAGATAGTTTGGCAAGGGTTGATCTCATTGAGGATGTAGCCCATCATTGATATTGGCAAAACTATTTTACATATTGTCTCATTCTCCTCACCTCACTTAATTCTTATATATATGGGCTTGCAAAAAAGCATTGATGTCTTTGTTAAAATTATGTGCTTTGGTAATCATGGGCAATGTTTGGAAAGCAGTGATGTACACCAAATCTCACTTTCTATATTCTCTATTTTGCATCTAAATACGTGTCTGATTCTCAGTGTAGACGCACTGATAGACGGGGTAATACTCGTGCAAATAGACGCTCTAATAGATGCAGTATTAGACGGGCCCATATTTTCTCAATGTAGAGGTGCCAATAGACGTGTCAATACATGCGCAAATAGACATGCTATTAGATGTGCCCATAATTTCTCGATTCAAGCAATGCCTATAAATGCACCCGCTAGTTTGTGCATCTATCAAGCGCGTCTATAGTTGCTTTGTGTTGTTGTGTATAGGATATAGCAATTTACTCAAAAACATCAAAATTTTGTTCTATACATACATGCAACCAAGTAATCATTCAAAATTACACAACGTGAGCTTCTCCTCAACCCAAGGACATACCTAAATGAAAACATTAGCATGGGTTAACAGGCCTCCAATGTTGTGTTAAAGGGATGCATACCCAATTGAGGGCACGCTCCATAACTTTTTTTTGATTTGTTGAAAACCAAAATGGATTGAAATTTTGAAATCTAGACTAGTGGGAGTAGTGCATGGTGGTCTTAAAACATTGATAACTATTGGTACTATTGGTATCTAGATTCACCTTGAAATGGAAGAAGTTGGAAAAGTGCAATTTGTGCATGTGAAAAGATATTTTAATAAATCCAACACTATTTATAATTTTGAATTCTTTCTTTTTCCATGCACTTACTTGCTATATGGCTCATAAGAATGCCAAAGGTCATTGCATTTATTAATACATAGCACCAAACCCAATAGCGTGTCCTTTGGACTATTTGTGTTTTGAAGCATTTTAGGCCACATTGCACTTGTTTGGGATATCCAATTCTATTGACGTGTATCGCTGGAGGGGGAAAATTTGGCACAACTGAAATTTTGCTACTCCCATGAATTTTGAATTTTCACACCTCCTGCCCATCAAATCTTGGAAGATTAAGTACCTACAACCTGCCCCTACCCTTTGCAACAACTGGACGTGACCTTGTGCAAACTTTGGTTTGCCATTGTCTTCTTTTGGGTAAGTTGTCTTCTATTCTTTTCTTGCCTCACCAGCTAAGTTCTCTTGGTCTATTCTGGACTGATCATGGCCATGGCATCAATGGCAACATGCACCTCACCATGGCTTGCAAGAGAAGCAGACACAAGCTATGAGATAGGAAAGCTAAAAATCTAGGTCAAGGCACAAGGAATAGAGTGCGGGTCGAGGAAAGCACTAGCATGGTATCGAATCGGCAACAGAAGATATTTTTGCAACATTTGCAAAGGGAGAAACAGTGAAAAGAAAGAATACTCCTTGCATAGTAGTAGCAAGAAGTAGTTGCACATGCACGCATTTGATAATTGCCATCGGAGCAAAGAACATGAGCTGTGGTGTCACGAGTGGTGGGAGCATTTGAGGCAGCAACATCATTCCATTCAGGTGATTACTAGTCTTGAGTCTTCACAAGCTTTACCCTACACCCTAAAGTTCATAGAGTAACAATCCTACCAACACCTTGGGAGATGCATGCCCAAGAGGCAATACTCTCTAACCTAAGAAATGGCCTACAAAAAGTAAAAGGGGTGCACAGCTTAGATCAAGTAGCTACAAAGAGGGTGACATTAGCTATGTTGGTGTCCCTCGAAATAAAGGAGAAATGGCTTGGGCACACAATGTCAAAGATGTTGTCAATTAAAAGGACCAACATGGCTTTGGTGGTTGAACGTAGAGTAGAAGCAATGCACAATATGACAAACAATGGAGAGACAAAAGACTCGCCACAGTTTGGGGAGAGTTTCGATGACCTCACTGACTGTCTGGAAGAGGGGGATAATTTTGCAATTGTTGTAGATTCTGGGGAGAATGAGGAAGATGACCCATTCTTTCTATTGCAGTGCACAAAACCTAAGCACAAGGTTGAGGAAACATTTAAGGATAATTGGGGAACAACCTATGAGAAGTGGGATGTAGTAGTCAGATCTTTTTGGTACAAAAAAACATCCAAGAGAGGTCGCAATAATGAATTGCTACATAAGAGTCCATAAACATGTGTGTACTCTCATCTAGTAAGAGCTATTAAGTTCCAGATGCAACCTATGCCACAACAAAATAAGGGAAAGAGTGTCTTCAAATTGGATTTAGACACGCATGAGCACATCTTGAGGTGTCTTAGAGCAGTGGACGATGATGGCTAAGATAGTACTAAGAAAATGTTTGTAGTCTCATTGCAAGGAAACAATATGTCCACTTGTCCTAGAAAATGGAATTTGTATTTGAGACTATGCATCTTTTTAGTATATCCCAAACAACCACCGTGCTAGTTTTGTTAAATTGTTTTTCTAAATCCCAAACCTTAAATCCCATGCTTGTTTTTAGTATATCTAGAGCATTTTCAATCACGCTTTCATTGATGGTAATCTTCTGATCTTGACAAATTGGTTGCCCCTCCTTCATGTTCACCTCCTATACCAACCTGGTGAAGTTTTGGAGAGCATCCAAATTGGTCTTTTGAAGAGCAAGAGAGGAGCTCCCATATGTCACGATTTCAAGATCAGGGGAGGAGGGACTCTCGCACTATGTTGCAAAGGGGGAGGAAAGATTGTGTGAGGAGCTCCCAGACTATGTAGGGTCCATTACGAGAGGGGATAGAAGTTGCAAGAAGAGTACAAGGGAGATAGAAATGGTCGAGAGGGATAGAAGATAAAACAGTGAAGGAAATGGAACAGTGGAGGCTTGAGTTTGTAGTCTAATTGCAAGTCTGATTGCAAGGGAGAAAGAAATGGTTGAGAGGGAGGCAGCAGTACTAACTTACATGGTAATGAGTGATTAGAGGTGGTGGCATATAAGGTTCCCAGCTAGGTCTGTGGTGGCAGCTAAGACCCACTAGGCTGGTAGTTACCAGCCACCGCAGTGGCCCACATTTACTCAGCTTCCAGTTAACACCACTAAGCTTGCATGCATGATTACTACGAGTGTAGTAAATTACCAATCATCAGGCTTGCATGCTCTGAAGACTACTAGAGTGCATGGTAATAAGTTATTAGAGGTGATTAGGTTTCATGATTTACTTTTATGGGAATTATTGCTTGGTGGTGGTGGCTTGGCATCAACCACTTCTGTCATGGCTATGATTCCATCAGGCTAGCAATTACAATTACCATCCATCGCTCACCTACCATCGGGCTTAAGCATGCATGATCACTATGAGTGCAGTAAAAATTACTAGTCACTAGGCTCGCATGCTCAGTAGAGTACTAGACTGCATGGTAATGAGTGATTACAGCCACGTCTATCGTGGGTACGATTCCACCGGGCTAGCAGTTAAAATTACCAGCCACTTCTCACCCACCACCGAGCTTAAGCATGCATGATCACTATGAGTGCAGTAAAAATTACTAGTCACCGAGCTTGCATGCTTAGTAGAGTACTAGAGTGCATGATAATGAGTGATTATAGCCACGTCTATCGTGGCTACAATTCCACTAGGCTAGCAGTTAACATTACCAACCACCACTCACCCACCACTGGGGGCTTAAGCATGCATGAGTGCAGTCAAAATTACTGCTCACCAGGCTCGCATGCTCAGTAGAGAACTAGAGTGCATGGTGATGAGTGATTAGAGCTTCCTGATTTACCTTTGTGGGATTTACTGCCGGCTGGTGGTGGCTCTCATCAACCATGTCTATCACGGCTAAGATTCCACTAGGCTGGTAGTAAATTACCAGCCACCGGAGTGGCCTGTTCACCCACCACATGGCATCTGCTTCATGATTACTAGCCCGTTTGGGTGGCGTGTAAGATTCCACCACAGTGGCTTGCAATTAATATGGATGGAACCCCAGGCTCTAGCCACCAATTGGAATATTGTTTGCTCAATATGAGAGTATTTTCATCCTATTTCTCTATTTTAAATTGATGTGGAAAGCTATGATCATTGAGCTACACAAATGATGCATCATAGACACCTTCTCCAGTTGCATACGATCTAAAATCATATGTAACAATTAATTAATTAATTTTGGACTCATATGTCTACATTTGGACTAATCCAAAAAATCCTTTCCAAATGAAAATTTTACTTTATAAGGATGTCATTCAAGAATCAAATGTTTACTTTCTGGCACTATCATTTTCACATTATAAATTTCACAAATATCTCTCTATAATCATTAGGGTAGAAATAGGGTCTCAAAAGGGCCTTCAAATAGTGTTTCCTAAGTTTAAGGATATTAGGGAGGGACAATGAGAGTGATCCAAGGTATGGGACAATGGTATGTTGAAGTGGAGGCTGGGAAGGCCTGGAAAGAGCCCTTTTGGCATTCAAGAGGAGGTGGGGCATCTTGGGCGAGCTTTGATTACCCCTCCCAAATCAAAGTTTACTTTTTGACACTATCCTTTCTCAATAAAAATTATATTTACTCACACTATTATTTTGGATTAATAATGCAAAAACTAGGAAACATATTCTGTACCTTACTCTTTATTGTAAAAATCCTAGTATAAATATTTATTTTAAAGAAATTCAATCCTCTTTTAAAAACTAGCTTTTTCTTAACTTATTAATAATCTAAATATACAAAAAACCATGAAAATATTATATATATATATATGTATGTATGTATATATGTGTGTGTGTGTGTGTGTGTGTGTGTGTGTGTGTGTGTGTGTGTGTGTGTGTGTATGTATGTATGTATGTATGTATGTATGTATGTATGTATGTATGTATGTATATGTATGTATATATATATGTATATATATGTATATCTATATAATATTTATTTGTTTATATTTATATTTATATAGTTAAGGTCCATGCATGAGATTAATTTACCATTAGAGTCTTCTAAAATCTTCAAGACTTAATAACGGTGTCAATAAACACCTTAGAGAGTTTTGGAACTCTAAAATCGCCAAGACTTAATAATGGTGCCAATAAACACCTTTTAAAGTTTCAGCAAGCAACATCGGTATAATCTCAAAGAACTTTATAAACACCTTGCAATAGTTACAAAGGTTTTTTAAGATGTGTTTGCACTGAGTGAAGCACACATCTTCAAATGACACATCTTGATGGAAGGCGAAAGAGAGGAAAAGAAGGAAAAGGGAAGGGAAGGAGGAGAGACATGGAATGGAGAGCGAAAGAGAGGGAGAAGCCTCCGGGAAGGAAAGAACATAAGGGAAGAGCAAGGGGAGGGGAGAGAGAGAGAGAGAGAGAGAGAGAAAGAGAGAGAGAGAGAGAGAGAAGGGGGGGCAGGGGTGGGTAGGGTAGCTCTCTCACTATTGCAACAGGGATTTTTTTTATTTTTTATTTTTTTTTGTGCAGCCCCTTGCATTGCCGCAGGCTTCCCGTATGATGAGTGGAATGTCCTTGACTCTAGTTGACAATTGATCACCCTTATTCTTTGTGCGAATTTCTTCTTGGCGTAAGTCATCAGATGCAGAGCTTTCATCCTCATCATCACCTGAGCTAGAATCATCACCCTCAGACTCACTACCCTCGTCTTCGACATTTTCCTCACTACCCTCTTCTTTGACATTTTCCTCTTCAAAAAAGGTAGTACAACTGTAATATGTGTCAAAGAACTCAATCTGATGGGGGTATCAATGACATTTACATTTCTACATTGGCTCAGCAGCAAAACCGATTCGATATAATGCTACTTCCCACCCATCATTTAGTAAAATTCTTTGTCATCTCTAGTATCACATCAGGATCCATCGGCTTTCTGTAATCCACCATTGCTGCATCAAGTTTAACCTTATTGTCCTCAAAGTAATGAAGCTCGAGAGTCCTTAAAGGAATTTTGATTAGATTGCCACCTCGGGGGGGGGTCACTATGTATAAACTCTCTATATCACGTGCGTTCAAGGCCTATATTTAAATTCCCTTATCTGTAAAAAATTTCATTAATAAAATGTACCCCTTTTCTATATAAATCTGAAAATTGTTTCCAAAACTATTTTAAATAGTCCCTTATGTATATTTATTTCTATAAATTTTAGAAATAAAAGAAATCCTTTTGTTGAACTCACGTGATAGGGTTACATATGATGAGTGACCCCCCCAAGATTGCCACCACCCCTAGATTAGAAGCACATCAAGAAAGGCTGCAAGACTTGAATGGCAATGCCTTCCAAGACAGTCATATGATTGCGTAGGACTATACCATGGTATACTTTTGAAAGTAAATACCCAAATGCAGATGTCAAACTCGCATTTAAGGCATCCCTTTGTGATTCTATCTTCCAAGACAGTCATATGATTGCCTAGGACTATACCATGGTATACTTTTGAAAGTAAATACCCAAATGCAGATGTCAAACTCGCATTTAAGGCATCCCTTTGTGATTCTATCATGAACAAGACCAACATTGATAATTTCTTATCTACCATAGGACCTTCTATGATAAACCGCACAAGTTCAACTATTCGTGACACTGCAAGGTCTTGCAACTCATCTATGAAAAATACACATGGCTTCTCCCAAGCATGACCGCTCATTGTTATGAAATGCTCTGTATCAATGCCATTGATGTGTGCAAAATTTGTATCATTCTTTGATAGCAAGATATCATAGGAGAAGCTGAATGGAGAACCATCATCTAAACCACCAATTGCTCTACCTTGGGTTGGACTGCAAGGCCTTTTTCTTGATGTCCATATATTCTATCTCAATAATCTTTGGCATTTTAGCTCTTAGATTCTTTGTTGGTGTGGCATATGCATCCATTGAAGCCAACCACTTTCTAGCCCATGTCTTATCAAGGAGTTGACCTAGGCTAAGTGCTTTCTTCTTATCCACATTAATTGACTTGCCAGCTAACTCATCATCATATTTTAATAAAAACAATAGTGCCGAGAGAGCAGCCTCACTTTGAATCATTCGGGTAACCACTTCATCCAAGTTGCTATGCTTGCTCTTCTTTCCAAAGAAGTAGTCACCGCTTAGGATCTTCTTACATACTTCTTCTGTTAATGCATCTGGAACAAACCTTAATGCTCTCCACCAAACAATAGACATCGGTTTCATTATTTCTTTCCTCTAAGTTGCAGTGTGCTCTAGTGCCTCAAAGGATATCTTTCCTGTTTCATATGCTTGGCAAACATCCACCATGCTCTGAAACATTGAGTCCTCGTAGAAGACAATGGAAGTAACATCCTTGTATCTTGCAACGGCGGTGTTCAGATCCTTTGCTTCAACCTTATTACTTGGTATGCTTTGCATATTGCTTACAACACGTTTCAAGCATCTATAGAACCGAGTCCTCTTTGCCAAGTACTCAGATGTAGGTCTCCTGCCCTTCACTGTTTGTGGCTTTCCATAGCCCACCCATAACTCCCTTGCCTTTCTCAAAATCTCAGAAAGAGAAGAGCTTTTTTTCAACCTAAATGGAGCAAAATTCAGCCTTTCTGATTATAGAATGTACTTCGAGTCATCGTTAATTATGCATATATGACAAATGACCCATTGAAACTTTTCCATCCACTCAATCTGTGGCAAGTTCCCTTTTCTTCCCTCATAAAGGGCGATCCTGCAAGCTTCACAAAAGTGGTTCCCATCAATGGTCTCAAACCTGCATCTTTCCAAGAATCTATTCTTTACCAACACGTATCTCTTCTCGATGTCAGTCCCATATTGGCTTTGGTACAAAGACTCTCCACGAATAAAGTCACTCCTTCTAAAGTTCTCAAAAGCATTAAGAAAGTCCACGCGCTTTTGAAATGTGACATTAGGCAATGTAGGATCATCTTCTTGAAGTCTCTTAATGCCATAGAACAAAGAGTGATATTAGTGGCAACTGGAGTTCTTGTTTTTCTCGTATCTTTATACAATTTGTGTGTAAATGTCTTATCTAGCTTTCTTTGATTTGTGAACAACGAAGCTCGATCAATAAGCATTGTGGCCACGCTGAATTATGAAAATCCCCAAATGTACCCCTCATCCTCTAGAGGATGTAAGTCTACCACACTTATAGAAAAGTCTGCGAGACTTGTATCTTCTTCTTGCGGATCCTCTTGATCATCACTATCCAATTTTTTGCCTGGTTGCTGGTCATTGAATTACCATCTACTTGTAGGAAGGAGGATCTAGCAATCCAGGGAAGGTAGTGTGCTTATTATAAAACTTCTCCAAAAATCTGTCTGCTTCTTTCCACCAAGGAGGACGAGGAGGCAATGATAGAATGAACGAACGAGTAGACAATTCTAACCACAGACATAGGGAACGCCTTTGCCGCTTTAGCACATCGACTCTTTTGCTATTGCGAGCAACTGCATCCACAATGCCATCTGCCAACTCTTCGTACTTTGCATGCCAATCCTCCCCAATCTACACAAACTCTGCAATGACTCCTTTACCCTTATCTGCACCACCACTTCCACGTGAGGAAGTATTGGAACCCAGTGGTCCAAAAATCGGTCTAGAAACCATCTGCACTTGCAGACCACATTGCGGACCGGAACTCGTACTAACACCCACATCCCCATCCATTCCAAGTCGGCGTTGTTGCAAAACCAGCTCTCGACATGTTTGTGGAATGATAGCCACGTTCCAATGTGCAACCTGTACTCTGTCCCACTCCGCCCATAAGTGCTCCATGTTGATACTTACATTCCTCGAAAAAGTACTACCGATGTACTCGGCCAGTGCATCGGTAGTACATGGACATAACAATTCGTCTTGGATGCTCAAAACATACTTCAAACGCAACTGCTGAGTGGCCTGTGAGTGAGCTTCCGCCACTTGCACCTATGCTTGGAGGATTGCCACCCTGTCCTCCAATTGCTGGAGCCTTGCCTGCTGACTCCGAAAGGACTCATTCTCCATCTGCAACAACTGAGTGACCTCGCATTCCAAACTTGTCACCCTTGTTGAATCACCCCGCGCACCATATTGTGTGGCAAGCCAAGCGAGCGACTAAGAACAAAATTGCAGTTGTACATTAAGGGGCTGTGTCCAAAAAGAAAACCTGATTGAGGACACTGTAGAAACAACCGCAGGCTTGGAAATCACTGCCAATGCCTCTGGTGCAGACACTCGCACTGCCTCAGACACCGCCACCACCGTTGGAGGAGTCACCGCAGTGGTCGTTTGCTAAACGCTGAAGCTGCTCCTGCTACCTTTGTGTGAGTGACCCTCCTACCAACAGACTACCTCCAGAAACGCCCATCACACTGGTTGCTGGAGTCACCATCACCGTCACCCTCTCCGCCCATGACCGCCGGTGGTGCAAGTGGAGGCATGACACTCATCTACATTGATGCCTCCCCACTGGCGAACACACTCCCTGTTCCACCTGCATGAGAAGGAGTCAAGGGTGCAAGTGAAGAAACTACCCTCTGACTGAGACGAGGCCCTTGTCTTTTGTGCTTCTTGGGTGCTCTTCCAGCAGAACCCTCAGTCTCTCCCTGTACAAGTCCCTTAGGCTCAAGAGTAAGTACCAAAGCTGTATTCTGTCGAGGCGTTGTAGACTCAAGATGCAAGGGAAACTTTATCTCCAAAATTTTCCCAATCTTTGAGTTCACCTCCTGCTTCTTCTCCACCACTGTCGCCACCCTTTGAGCCTCTGCATGAATGTGCTCCTTCAAAACACGGGCCCATGGCACAACTTGCTGCTCAACAATCACGATCATCCCTCGAGACCAAGGTAGTTGCCACGGGGTGCTTGGATAGAAGAGGTTTTGCCGACTGAGCAATGGCCTGAACAGCAAATGGTGGATTGGTCCAAGCCACATCCTTTGTAGTGGGGCTGATGAATATGGAGCAGGATTGCAGGTTTAAGATGTGGTTGCAGAAGAGGCAGCTAGAGACTACTGCTGTTGGTTCGAGTGGAGTGGGACCGATGACGCAGTTGCAGAAGGAGTGCCCTGGAAGAGGTGATGCGGGCAAGGTGGATGTCATTGATGTACCTGTTCAGTGTATTTCCAGTTCGGATGAAGAGTAGAGATGCGACGATGGCTGTTGGTGGATAGCCTCGTAGAATAAAAGCTTGAAGATGTCCGAAATGTGGGATGCTTTTGGACAGGGAAGCTAAAAGCTAACCGGAGTACAATGTGCTATCACACAAGCAGGAAAAGACAACAAAGGATGTTCAGACAGGCATTTAGACTGATGACAGTTGATGTTTTTCTGCATGGATTCGGAAGAGATGTTTTGTGATTCATGTGTACTGAGTGAAGGATTAGGATTAACTTACTGCATTTGGTTCTCTGCTGAGGCTATGCCCAAAATGATTGTTGCACATACACTATGTAGGCATCTGACTTCTCTTCCGGGGATGTGCATGGTGTGGTTCACATAGTCCACCGTGAGTGCCATGTGTTATCGCACAACCATGCGAGGTAGCAGCAATGATTTTGAGGGGTGTGCAAGGGTAGGTCAGCCGCAAGGATAGTCGCAAGGATTGGTGGTTCAGTTCTCCAAGCGGTTGAGTCTTCAACAGCCACTTCCCTAACCGTCATACGGTTCTTGTACGCATGCTATTACTAGCATTCCGACATTGATATGTACACAGTTGATGTGTGAGCTCTTGCTCCGGAATAGAGAGTTGTTCGGTGTTCTGTCTCTATTGCATTCTCTGTATTCCTTTTCCATAGATGTTGTGCGTATCATTTATCTATGTTTCCCGTAGCGTCTGCGCGTAGTTATGATGCTACACTACAACTATGAACTGTTCATCTAGTAGAGTGGTGGATCTAAATATAGATGACACCCAAATAGAATCAATGGCCATAAAGGTGCCTTTGCCAAAGAAAAGGAGGTATGCTTTTATCTCTTCAAAATCCCCCCAGATAGACTTCCATAGGGGACTTCCCTTGGATTTACAAGGTTCAGGGTTAAACAAAGCAGAGATAAAAGGATAGTTTTTCCGGTTAGGTGCCCTACAAGGTCTAATATATCTCATGTTTCTCAACAATAGCTGTGCCCAATCCTCTTCTGGGTGGAGAGCAACTTTGATGATCCAAGCGGCAATTTTGGCAGCAAAGGAAATGTCAATCACCCCTAGGACCCCTTCTTCTTTAGGTTTGACACACTATTCCCATCTTAACTTGGAGATTTTGTTAAAACCTCCCCATAAAAAGGATATACATAATTTGATGAACCTGTCTAAAGCAGTTTTGGATGGAGACCAACAAGAGAGATAGAAAATAACAATAGGATATAGGCAATGGTTGAGGACCAATTTCCTACTGGCCAAGTTGGCTTGAAAGCTTCTCCATTTGTCCAGTTTTTTTTTTAATCTTTCCAATACCCACCTTTGTTTCATTGTGACATCAAATCCCATTGGAATCCCCACAAGTCTAAAAATTGTCCCTTTTTGTATCTTAATGCATCCTAACTGTTCTTTCCCACTGAGAGTATCATAGCCTAATTTGGAGTGGTTAATACATGAACCTGAGGCTTGACAAAACACTTCCAAGCAATCCTCAGTAAACTGTTGGCATAACAGTTGTTTACCATTACTTAGTTCTATCCCTTTGAGTGATCCCTCTTGTCTTTGACTCCTAAGAAGCCAACCTAGAGAATCTGCAGCTATGGAAATTAAAAGAGGAGCTAAAGGGCAACCTTGTCTAATTGATCTCTTTAAAAAAAAGGGGTCACTCATGACACCATTGACATTGACCCTAGCTGTGGCATTGGTGAGCAGAAGTTTAACACTTGAAACAAAAAAGGGACCCATTCCCATGTCCTGTAAAGATTGAACTATAAAGTCCCACTCCAGCCTACCATAGGCTTTATCAGAAGCAACCTTAAGAAAACAAATATCTTGCTTGGTTTCCTTAGCATACTCACACCCTTCCCAAATAGTGATGATTGCTTCAAGAAGGTGACGTTGATTGCAAAAAATGATAGAGCAAAACTATGCCTTTGTACTCCCTATAGTATCTTCCTTGTGCTCACCCAAAGCACCTAACAGAGGCACCAAACTTCCTATAGACCCTGGAAGTCACTATCTCTTACTAGTTCAAAACAAACACATCATCTAACTCTAATCTTGTTGACGGTAAAGGCAAATCCTTCTGCTCTTCCTCTCTCATATAAGCCAACACAGACCTGATACGCTTATGCACTTCTGAATACAAGATTTCAACATGAATATTTGCACCAAATTCTAAGAGTCACACTGCCTCAGTAGAACTCGTGCTCTGGTATCAGGTCTATGGCATAAAATAACTCTCTGGGCCATTTGCTGCGAGGAAACTCTAGTCCTGCTGCTTAGTCTACGATCTGCAAAATTAGTATCCACCTGTCCTCTGTGACGGAGTTTCTAACCATCACGTATTGAGAGTCTCTTGGTACTATTATTGCTTCCATATCCATGCTCATCTCAAAGACTAGAAACATCTCTTTGCGCAGATTTGGACAGCCCACCAAACTGCTTCCTTTTCTGCTACTGCTCTGCAAAAAAACCCTATAAAACATCTCTCCCTGATGCCCACAACTATCACGCAACAAATCAGGTCTGCTTTTACATATTTTAGCAATCCTCTTGAGGCTAACTCACTTCTACAACTCCTATCTTCTCAGGACACAGTAGCCACATACTTTTCCTGATAAAATTCAGACAAAAACTCCTGTTTTTTGCATTTTTTCCCTTTCCAGACATCATATTCCAGCAAATCCAAACAACAGGCAGCAAAAAAACAGCAAATCTGAAATCGATTTCACTTTTTCCTGCAGTTCCTATGCCTGCTACTGACCAGGGACTCTCTTCATGAAGTCGCCCTGCTTCCTGCTGCACCAGCATGCAAAATTCAGCCACCTACCTGGCAAAATTCAGGTCGCCCTGCTGTTTTACACTTCCTGGCTCTGTTTCAACTCTGCTTCCTGATTCCTCTGCCTCCCTCCTGCTCTTTTCTCACTTTTGGCACCTGTTTTCAGCAAAATCTCACTGTTCACCTTACCTGACACCCAAGAGCAGCAAATTTCAGCAACTTCCCGTGATGGAATTGCTCTCCCTGCCGAGTACTTGCTGTCCACAGCCTCCACACTGCAAGTCCAGCACTCTCTGCTCGAAAACCTCACTCCAGGCTCTCCTACAAGCTGCTCTAGTTCTAGTTCTTGCTCCCTTCTACTATGAGGTCCCTCCTTCCATATCGGCAGCCACCCCTCGACTCTTTTTCACGCCCTCCACCGAGCAACAATAGACCTCCCTCGCTCACGAGTCTCTTCTTCACGTGGCCCTCCTGCAAGCTCACAATGCTCCTTCCTCCACTACCTGGTCTTCCCTCTTATGAGAACCTCCTCGAGCTTATGCACCTTGGTCTTGGTTGTTGTCCACTCGCCTCCGAGCTCCTAACCTTCCGTAGCCTTCCTGTTCCCTGGAAAACAAGCTTCCCTCACAAAGCATATCAACTCACGGCCCTCTTGTATCCAAGGTATTGATCCAAGCCTCTATGGTTGAGACCATCTCCCGTTCGAAAGCTCCCGACAGCCATTGCTACATCCCCCCCTCTCAAGCATCATTCGAGACGGCCTTTTTTTCTCTCTCCCTCCTAGTATCCTCGCCTCTCAGCTCACCATAGCATCCCCCTTTCGGAATCCCCTCCGCCACCTCCTCTTTCCTTCTTCGGTCCTCCCGATTCTCCCTCGACCTCAGATCACCTCCCCCTCAATCCTCCAAAAGCCTCCAGCTCCTTTCTTACGTAGACACCTCATGCATGCCTTTTTATTAGAGCCACATCATCACGTGAAATTCACCACTCTCCATTAAAAAAATGCATATACCCTCCAAGGCACATTTTGGACCTCTTGGTCACTCAATTCTCACACATATTTTTTTTTTGGTAAATCCATGATTATATCAAAATTTACATGAGGGTCTCAAAAAAACAAAGAGCCTCAACAGGAAATCAAAAGCAAAGAGAAACTATTTCCAGGCATGACTAGGGAAGATCTCCTTGATGGCAAGCATCAATTCTCACACATATCAGCACGCACCTTAAGACTTGTATGCACCCATGTACACGCTCATGAAGAGCCCCTTGGCATGGACATCAGAACATATCAAATTCTTGTAACATGCAAGAACATGTTGACTCAGGAAAATGTTTTTAAAAAAACCCTTCATGACTTGACTTCATAAGACCCCGAAAACATTTCACTTGACCACACACTAGACGCCCTGCTCTGGATGTCTGGTACAATCACATTGCTTTCCATCATCTCCCACAAGTCACTGTAGAAGCTTCTACCATCTGTACATCAGTGTAGAGTCCTTTTGGGAGTGTCCAGAACTCAATGCCACCACCAACTAGCTATATACATAGCTATGCACCTACCCATCAACATGCAACAAGTAAAAAACATATTTACATTTTTGTCCACACATCTCTAGCAACCCCTTTCTTCTGTTGTGACATTCATGTCCAACAGTGAGCCAAAAACAGTGAGCTCCCTCTCCCTGCCTCCGCCCCCTCCCCCTTGCTGTCCCGCCCCCTCCCCTGCTGTCCCGCCCCCTCCCTGCTTGCTCTCCCGCCCCCTCTCTTCCTTTCACTCCTCCCTTTCTTCTCCTCTCCTTTCCCCTCCCTCCCTCTCAGCTTCCCCCTCTCCCCTCTCAGCCCCAACCCCTCTCCTCCTTCCCTCCCCTTCCCCCCTGCTTCCTCTTAGCCTCCTTTCCCCTCCCTTGCCCCTCGCAGCTTTTTTGGAACGGAAGGAGCTCTTTCTTTTTTTTTTTTTTTCTGTTCGAGTCGGCCTCCTCACCTTGATTGGCAATGGATTCCCCGTCAGCCAATCCTACTCCATCTCCACCGGCCGCGAAAACTATCACTTTCTCGAAAGACGAGTTGCAGCAGCTCAAGAAGGATGTAGAGATTGAGTGCTCTACCACTTTGCTAGCACGCATCTTCGGGTCTCACCCTTCCAGATCCCAAGCCAGAGACTGGATGCTTGCGGCTCTCCCCCCAGACCTCGCTCCTCGATTGGTAGATGTTCGCCTTCTGGGATGAGGTTTTTTCCAGGTTGTTTTTGACACTCCAGAGGCTGCGAGCACTGTGCTCAAGGCCGAGTTTTTACACCTGGGACACAGAAAGATCTTCTTTGAAGCCTTTCACCTTGGTTTCGACCCAGTAGAGGCAGATAAGAAGTTCTTCTCGCTCTTCATCAGGTTCCCCGGGCTTCCCCAGGTTTACCATCGACTTCTTTCTGTTATTGGGGAGCATTTTGGCGCAGTTGCTGAGATCCCACCCCTCCCTGGGTTGCCATTGACTGCAGCAGAGGCAACCAAGGCTGATGGGGTTCCTAGAGTTAGGGTCCTTTGCAAGGATCCTAACCTCGAGATGGACCACGTCATGATACAGTGCCCGGATGGTTCCTTTTTTCGCCAGAGAGTGGAGATTTCAGGCAGGCAGGACCAGTGCAGGATTTGCAGGACCTCGGGACACTTTGCCAGGGATTGTCCCAGGAAGAAGAAAAGGCCTAAGAAGCCCTCTGGTACAGCTACCGCCTCAGGGCATCGACAGGGGGGACAGGGGGGGGGATTAGACCCGGCACTTGCCCCTTGACCTCGACAGAGGGGTGGTACAGGTCCAGCTCCTGCTCCTCGTTCTTCACGTGGCAATCCTGCTCATTCAGGTGGTGGTACAGGTCCAATACCTATTCCTCGGCCTCGTCAGGGGGGTGGTACAGGTCCTTCACCTGCTCCTCGACCCCCACCTCCCTCAGGCACACGCGACGCTTTACAGTGGGTTCCAGTACGTGTGCAGGTCCCTCCTTCAGTTCACGAGGGTACCTTAGTAGACTCTGCTTCACCTCGAGCTGTCCTTCCTGTCCCACCTTGCACAGTCCGAGACGCTGAAGCTTCGACCTCCTCCCCAGTTGCAGCTTCTTCCTTAGATCCAGCACTGCCAGATGTTCCTCTTGAGGACGCAGAGATTTCCGCGACTGGGTAGACACCGGGTAGAGAGCCTTCCTCACTCCCTCCCTTGGACAGGGGGAAGGGGATAGCTTACACTGTTGATCCTCTTCCCTCACAAGGGATCCTTCGTACTCCGGTGTCTGGATTGCTCCACAGGAACTCGTTTTCAGCCTTGGCAGAGAGTTCAGATTTCCCAGAGGAGGAGTTTGTGCCCGCTACTTTTGGGGAGCCAGTGGTTGGATTTCCTATTGACAGGGCTTCTTCTTCAGGTGCCAGGATTCTTTCCCCTATTGACTTTCCTCCACTGGGTTCCTTCCCTCCTTCCTCGAGCAGGAGGTCTTCCCCTGTTGAGGGGTTTGTTTCCGCCACTAGGTCGGGTAAGGTGTTCCACTCTACATCCTCCCGTCGATGAGGATTATCAGTTGGAACATACAGGGCCTAGGTGGCGTCCCACATCGCCGCCGTAGACAGCTGATCCGGGATCAGCTACATCCAGGTGTTACTAGGGGTCCCATTGATATATTATTTATTCAAGAGCACAAGCTGGATTATAGAGATTGTGCCAAGTCAGGCAAGTTGCTTTCAGGACATACTTTTTGGTCGCCTGCATTGGGCACTAGGGGTGGCACTTCTATTTCAGTTTCGCATTCGGTTCTCCCCTTAGTTGTTGGGCACGAAGTCATTATCCCCTCTAGAGCTCAGTGGATTATTCTTTTGATTGGAGGGCGTAAGGTTGGCTTCCTCAACCTATATGCCTCCAACATTAGAGGGGAACGTGTCCTTATGTGGAAGACTTTGCTCTCCTGGGCCCCCATTGTGGATTCTTGGGTGATTGGAGGTGACTTTAACATGGTCGAGTTACCTTCAAACAAAAAAGGGGGTAGAGAAGGCGGACTTCACTCTTTGGAGAGAGCAGCTTGGGATGCCTTCCTTTTCCATTTCTGTGGCAGAGATACTTGGTGTGATGATGCCTTTCTTACTCAGCCACAGTCCCTCCTGTTCTCTTGGTCGAACAGGAGGCAATAGATGCCTATTCATGCATGCATTGACAGATTTTATGTAGATGACTGGGCACTAGACAGAGGTGGATCGGTATGCATTGCTGCGGGGGTTTCCACCTCAGACCATTTCCCTGTTGTTCTGGCTATCTCAGAGCCTCACTTGAGAGGCCGATCTGCCAGCATCAGGATTCCAGATGCCTTTTACACAGAGGAGGACCTTACAGAGGCAGCCCTACGGATATGGTTTGCTCATGTCCAGGGAGGGCAGCCACATCCTTCACATTTAGCCGCTGCCCTCTCTGGTATTAGCGACTTGGTATTAGCGACTTTTACTGCTCAGTTGCTTCTACCAGAAGACGAGATATTCTCAGACGTGAGATTGGTGTTCGCCAGCAGTTAGCAGCTTTGCAGAGGGAAGAGCAGAAACGGCCTTCAGATGCTTGGATTCAGGAGCGCCTTGCTGCAGCGAGGGCTCATCTGCAGTTATTGTGCTTGATCAGAGAGCAGAGTATGCCTTTCATGCACGGGAGTCCTTCTGGATTCAGATGGGTGGTAGAGTCAATAAACACTTTTTCTCTACTCTTGGCCCTAGACATAGTAGAGAGAGTGTATCTCAGCTTATTGACTCACATGGGGTTTTACAGACAGAGCCAGATGACGTCTTACGCATAGCTTCAGATTTCTATGCCACCCTCCTTACTGCTGATCCTGAGACACACGATATAGAGGATGCTAGACAGGCTATTTGGCAGAGTATCCCAGTGTTGGTGAATCTGGATATGCAGGTTCTACTTGACGCACCTTTCACCAACAACAGAGTTCAGGACTGCACTTTCAGCCCTTCACAAGGGCAAGTGCCCAGGTTTAGATGGCCTCACCCCGTCTTTTTTCATTGCATTTTGGGATATGATTGGAGACTATATTACTTCAGCCATGCAGGCCATTTGGGACTCTGGCGAGATGCCTGAATCACTTACAGAGGGCCTCATCCACCTTATCCCAAAAGGAGGTAGCAGAAATTTATTGTCCCAGTGGAGGCCTATCACACTTCTGGGGACTTGTTACAAGATTCTGGCCAAGGCTATTAGCTCTATGGAGGAGTTCCCATCAGGTATTTACAGTGGGACCCCGGAGAGTGGGAGTGGATTGACGCGGGGCATCGAGAGAAGACCATCCCCTTCTTTCGTTACACGGTTAGTAATGCCAGGAGATTTCAGCTCAGTAGTAGAGGCTGGAGACCCTCCAGAGTTCCTCATTGGGAGACTTTTGGTATTACTGCGGATCAGCAGAGGTACTTCTGGAGGAGGCTCTGGAAATCCCATAGGAATAGAAAGATCACTATCTTCTTTTGGCTTTCTATTCATGGAGGGATTGCAGTGAACCTTTGGAGGTCCAGATTCGGAGCCGACCCTACTTGCCCTCGTTGCCTTTCTGCTTCGGAGTCTATTCAGCATTGCTTATGGGATTGCAGACAGGCGAGATTGATTTGGATGGGGATAGCCAGGATCTTCAGTCACTTTGCCCATTCACCACTCTTTATGACTTGGGGCTCGGTGGCTTGGCTTTCTCTTACAGGACCTCAGGTTTTCTATGAGGGACTTGACTCCTCCCGGGCCATTTCGGTTCGACGTCATCGGGTTGAGCTCTGCTCGTTGGATGTGGTTCCACACCGTCCTTTTACAGCTGTACATGCCTCTGTGGATACTTCTTGGGAGATTATAGCGAGCATAGCAGCCTGGCATATATGGAGATCCAGATGCACAGAGGCTATGGAGGGTACTCAGGTTCATCCCTCGCACACATTGGCTAGTATCTGGACAGACATCGTACACACTCTGATGGCCGTATGGACGGGTATGCAGGGGGACTCCCGTGCAGCCTCAGCTAGGAGGGTTTCTTTCTTCAAGGAATGGAAGGATTCTCCTTTCTTCTCTGAATCTACTACAGGGTTGAGATGGCACTTTCAGCCTCAGCCTTGGTTTCTTTCCACCTCACTCTGAGGGGGTTTTTTATTATCCTCATGATTTCATGATGTATTCCGCTTTGAGCTTGCTCTCGCGGGTTTTTGTTCTTACTTAATAGAAGTCTTTTTCATGGAAAAAAAAAAAAAAAGAGATGACAGATCCAAATTTTCTTCTTCTTCACTTTGCACTGACTTCCATTGATTCTGCCACTGCTCATTATCTTCATGATCCTATTCTTTCAGTGCTACCATCAACCGTGTAAAGTATCTCTTCAACCGGACACCATTGACTCTCTTCTTATTTTTTTTACCATCTAAATCAGTCAATTGATAAGTTCCATTTTCAAATTTCTTCTCCACTCTGTATGGACCTTTCCACTGAAATGTACTCTCCAGTTTGCTATTGTATCTGAGAACCAAGTCTCCATCTTTGATTTCTTTTTTCTTGATTTTTTCATTTTCCAATTCTTGCCTCCGCATTTGCACTCTGGCATAATGCTCAAAAGCCAAATCCCTGTCTAATTGCATTACCGGCAGTGCTAGTAATCTCTCCCTGTAACTGTCTATAGGCTCATATCCTTCTTCAACTAAAAATTTCAAAGCTGGTATCTCTACATCCAATGGCAGAATTGCTTCTTTCCCATATACCAAATGAAATGGAGAGAATTGAGTGCTATGCTTCACCGCTACCCTGTATGCCCACAAAACTCTATTCATCTCCAAATCCCAGTTTTTGGTGTGGTTCCCAGTCATCTTAGTCATCATCAATTTGAAATCCCCATTAAAATTCTCATTCAATCCATTGCATTGAGGGTAGTATGGGGTGATATACTTGTGATTTATATTCAGCTTGCTGCATAAATAATCTGTCACTTCTCCTCTGAATCCAGGACCACTATCTAAAAGTAGCTCCAAGGGAATCCCAAATCTGCAGCATATGTGTTCATATATAAAATCAGCAACTTCTTTGCTATCCACTCTCTTTACTGCCTTCACCTCTGCCCATTTTGATAAATACTCCACTGCAGTCAGCATATAACATTTCCCTCTGGCAGTTCTGGGTAGAGGACCAACTGCATCTATCCCCCATCTTTCAAAAATATCATAAACCAGCATAATATTTCTTGGCTCCATTTTAAGAATTCTTTTTCCCATCCTCTAACATTCATGGCAGGATTTGCACCAATGTTGTACATCCTTTTGTAATGAAGGCCACACATAACCCTCCAGAAGTATTTTCTACAGTGTAATCTTAAAAGCATAGTGTCCTCCACAAGCTCCTTCATGACTCGATGATAGTATATAATATATTTCTTCTCTCCAGGGCACTCTTCTCAAGATTTGATCAGCTCCTCTCATGTAAAGCTCATCATCAATCATCATATACTGTCTGCTCTTCCGTATGAAGTGATATTTCTGATTCTTCTTGAGCTCCCGAGGTAGATGTCCAGTAAGTAAGAAATCCACTATTTGAGTCAGGAATTCTCTCCCTCTGTACAGTGGATCTTCAAGCTTTGCTATCACTGGATCTTGGTCACTTATCTCCTGAGCCAAGTCGTGTGCCATTTGATTATCCTCCCTTCGCACATGCTGGATATTCCATGCTGTAAATTGTTGAAGCAGCCTTTTTACTTTGGCTAGATACCCTCTCAACCTCAGGTTTCTTGCTTGCCAACTTCTTAGAACCTGATTTACAACAAGTAGAGAATCTCCCTTGATCATTATCTTCTGAATCTTCAGCTTAAGTGCAACCAGCAACCCCTCATATAATGCTCCATACTCCGCCTCATTATTACTTCCGGCTTCCAGATGGACTTCCTCCTTCTAAATCAACTTGCTCTATGAATCAGTAATCACATATCCTCCATTAGCTTGATGTAAACTCTTCCTGTATGAGCCATCAAAATGCAAGATAGATGCTCCTGGAATGATAGCATGCTCCTCTTTATCTATCTTCTTCTCTACTTCCTTTACCAAAATGGGACCCTCTTTGTATGTTAACAAATCTGCCAGTGTGGCTCTGGAAGTGCTCTCCACCAAAAATGAGAAAGTATATTCTTGTAGCTCAACTAACCATTTCATCATGCTTCGAGAAAGTGTTGAATTATTAACAAGCTGAGGCAATAAAGGGTAGCAAGTCAAAATCACAAATGACTTTGAGATCAGATATGCCCTGAACTTCGTGCAAGCATACACCAAGCTTAACAGAATCAGCTCTGCCTCCGTATATCTCCTCTCTGCTTCTGTTTTGACTCTGCTTGCATAATACACATGCCTCATATAACGGGACTTCTCCCCTTTCTGTAATAAAATGGCTCCCACAGCATCAGGTCCAAATGAAGGATTCACATAAAAGGTCTGAGAGAAATCTGGAGCTTTCACACAAGCAATCTCTCCCAACACTTCCTTCACTCTATTGAACACTGCTTCACAATCCTCACTCCATTGCAGAGGTTCTTCTTTCATAGCTTGTTGCAAAGGATACAACAGCTGAGAGACTAAATGTATGAATCTTGTCATATACTTCACTTTTTGCACAAATTCTGCAACTGTTTTGATGTAAAGGGAGCTGGAAGTAAGATAAGGGCTTTCACCTTCTCTAGATCAGGCTCAATGCCACTTTGGGATACTATATGTCCCAATAATTTCACTTTGGAGCATCCCAAATGACATTTCCGTGGGTTGAATTGTCCTCCTGCTTCATCCATTCTGTGGAACACTTGATCCAGCCTCCATGCATGCTCTCTCTTGGAATTGTACACACATATATCATCCAGAAATGCTCTCACAAATTTATCAATGAAAGGAGCTAACACTTCATCAGTATTCTCATGATACCACGCCGGTGCATTCTTCAATCCAAATGGCACTACTCTGTAACAAAAGCAACCCCAGGGTGTGATGAATGTAGTTTTGATTTGATCCTCCTCGGCAATTGAGATCTGGAAGTATCCAGAGTATCCATCACACACACTGTATTTCTCATACCTTGCCACTCTATCCAATATATCATCAATAAAAGGAAGAGGATAATGATTGCTTTTAGTTACCGCATTGAGAGGCTTGTAGTCAACACATACTCTCCATCCTCCTGTGTGCTTAGGAAATGATTACCACTGGACTGCCCCAATCTGAATGCTCCACCAGATATATCAGCCCAGCCTTGAGCAACTTATTCAACTCCTCTTTCAGCACGGGCAAAAGGTCTCTGTGTGTCCTCCTCAACTTCTGAAAAACAGGACTGCTACCTTCTTTTAGCTCAATGTGCATTGGCTCACATCTGAAACCCCTGATCTCTTCATGTGAGGTTATAAACAATTTTGGATATTGATGAATGACTCTCATATACTCCTCCTTTTCCACTTCTTCCAGACTGAAATTCAGCATGGACAGCAATATCTCTTCTCTTTCTGTCTGGGAAGGTGGGGGTTGCATCAAAATATCCATATCTTCAAGCTTACTCTCCTCCTTAGCTTCTTGTATCTCTGCTGCCTGCAACTCATATGCATCAGACTCCTTCAACAGAAATGATACTTGCCCCTCCTCCTCAGATGTAGTACTTTCTTCTTCAGTCTCACTATCTGACGACTCCTCCATGCTTGTTTCTTCTGGTTTTTCTTCTATTTCCCGTCTGCTGCTCATATCAAATTTCTTGGCCTTTCCCTTCTTATTATGCACTGTAATTGTACCCATCTTCCAGTTTTGTATTGCTCCTACCTGTCTGAGCCAAGGTCTGCCCAAAATCAATGGGTATGCTCCCAAACCAGCAAGCATAATGTGGCAATTAATGCAACAGGATACTCCAAAAGCATCCACTACTACTCCCGTGCATATACCCAGACACTTCACCTTCGCATGGTTTGCCA
This sequence comes from Dipteris shenzhenensis, assembly GCF_047967505.1. Taxonomy (NCBI): domain Eukaryota; kingdom Viridiplantae; phylum Streptophyta; class Polypodiopsida; order Gleicheniales; family Dipteridaceae; genus Dipteris; species Dipteris shenzhenensis. The sequence goes on from NC_141611.1 coordinate 36,345,402, forward strand.
ATCGGAGTCTAAAATCTGAATGAGCAATCAATTTTAGCCCCAACCTCTCCATACATGCCTGAGTCATAACACTTATCTGTGCACCGCCATCAACATATGCCTCTCCAACACTCATACCCCCACACCATGCATCCACTGCTGGGCATAAATCTGGAAGATCTTCCACAGACATCATCTCCATCTCTCCTCTCATAGGCTCCTGCTCATTACTTTTCCTGGGATTAGCCCACTTCTTCCATTCTCTTTTGAGCTTCGGACACAAACCAAGTAACTGTGCAAAAGTTATATTAGCTGTCCTCCCCTTCAAATCATTCATTAGTGTGTATTCCTCTTGTCCTTGACCCATATGCAAATCTGAAGTCTTGTAATGTTTCCTGGGCCTCCGACTCTTCTTTTTAGGAGACTAAGGGCTGAGATCAAACTCCACATGCTTCCCTTTTTTTGCAGAAGGTCCATTCTCTCCTATTGCACTCCTTGTTCTCTTTGCTACTGGCATGATCTCCGGGATAGTCTCCACCCTAATCAGGCTGATTGCCTTCCCTTTTCCTTTATCATCCCATTTGACTCCACTGGTAGAGGGCTGATTCAAATCCTTCACTTCCACATTGAAGTCTCTTGACCTATCATTTGTCTTCTGCATCACAGGATAAACTTCTCCACCTACTCTTGCCGGCTTATCACAGTGAGGGCTGATATGTCCCCACTCTCCACAATTGCAGCACTTCACATTACTCATGTATCCCCGTCCTCTACCTGTTCCAACTGTATTTCCTTCACTCCCAGCCTGTACATCTCTCCTGTTGTTTTGCACACCTCGGCCTCTTCCTCTTCCTGCAGTCTCCATCCAATTTAGACTGAGTGATTTCATAAGCTCTACAGCATCATGCAAGTCCTTCTTCAGGGAGTCATCCTACATAGGAACAGACACTGGCTCTCTCTGCATAAGCCTTTATTATTTCTGGACTTCCAATCAAATTCCTAGGCTCTTCTTGCATGCCAAGCTGTCTCAGTCTCTGGACTTTCCATTCTTTCTCCCTGGCCACTCTGACAGCATCTTCAAAACTATCCAAATTCTTCAGCTCTACTTTCAATCTGAGTGTAGGCTTTAGGCCAGCTATGAAACGATCACGCTTGATCATTTGAGGTGGTACTTCTAGAACAAGAGCTTCACACCACAAACTCCATAATCTCCCAAACTGAATTATGTACTGATTCACATCTTGTTCTTCCGCCTATCTCACTGAGCATAGCTCTTTCCAGACTTCATTAGGGCTCCTGGCTTGTGCAAACCGTGCAAGGAAAGCTGCTCTCACCACTGTATACTCTGGATTTTGTTGCTGAGGATGAGCAATCCTAAAGGTAGCAACTTGAGTCTGCAACCATGCTTTTGCATCTCCCTGCAAACAATAATTCAAGATCTGAAACAAAATCTCAGGGGCTGCCCTATCTTTCAGAAGTGCTGTAAATTCCATCTTTTCCAGGAATCTTACTGCATTTTCATATGGCATCCCCCAGTACTCTGGGAAATTCTGTGCCATCCTCACAATCTTTCAACTGTCACACACCCTCGCTTTCTCAACCACAACAAAACTGGAAGGCAACAAAACAAACACACTACTGAAGAAGCTCACTCTGCATCCAAAGAGCATTCTTTTTCCTGCGGACAAGCACTTTTAGAGCTCTCTGCACTCTGGCTCGGAGTCGGATCACACGTAGCTGGACCTCAATGCATCTGTCCTTCCCGTGACCACATTCTCCACACCACTCACACTGTATCACTCTCATGTGTGGATTTCTCCCCATTGCTTGCAACCTCCTCCAATCTTGTAAACTGAAGTGAACTGCCTCCGTGGAGGCACCAAAATATGACTGCAAAAAATGGTAGATCAAAACTATGCCTTTGTACTCCCTACAGTATCTTCCTTCTGCTCACCCAAAGCACCTAACAGAGGCACCAGACTTCCTATAGACCCTCGAAGTCACTATCTCTTACTAGTTCAAAACAAACACATCATCTAACTCTAATCTTGTTGACGGTAAAGGCAAATCCTTCCGCTCTTCCTCTCTCATATAAGCCAACACAGACCTGATACACTTATGCACTTCTGAATACAAGATTTCAACATGAATATTTACACCAAACTCTAGCCTTCCAATACATGGACCAAATTCCAGAATCAGATACATAAAACCACACTCTTTATTTTTCTTTCTGTCTATTTACACGGCATCATCAAACTCCTCATCAGTACATAAAGAAAACTAGTAAATATCTTCCGGTAATTCACTGTCACTAGGCATCTCTATATCATTCCACTCATCTTCATTTACATTCAATATGGGGTACCACATATCTCTATCTCTGACATCAAATATAACCTCACATTCAAAAACCCAATCAAAGACTATAACCTGTATGTTTGAATCTATGTCTATCACAAGGTACATTGCAGATTTCTCAACTCAGAACAATATATACAAAATGTCTTTAATTCTCAGCTTCCTGTTTACTAACAAAAAAACCTTGTCTAGAGTCACACTGCCTCAGTAGAACTCGTGCTCTGGTATCAGGTCTATGGCATAAAATAACTCTCTGGGCCATTTGCTGCGAGGAAACTCTAGTCCTGCTGCTTAGTCTGTGGTCTGCAAAATTAGTATCCACCTGTCCTCTGTGACGGAGCTTCTAACCATCACGTATTGAGAGTCTCTTGGTACTATTATTGCTTCCATATCCATGCTCATCTCAAAGACTAGAAACATCTCTTTGCTGCAGATTTGGACAGCCCACCAAACTGCTTCCTTTTCTGCTACTGCTCTACAAAAAAACCCTATAAAACATCTCTCCCTGATGCCCACAACTATCACGCAACAAATCAGGTCTGCTTTTACAGATTTTAGCAATCCTCTTGAGGCTAACTCACTTCTACAACTCCTATCTTCTCAGGACACAGTAGCCACATACTTTTCCTGATAAAATTCAGACAAAAACTCCTGTTTTTTGCATTTTTTCCCTTTCCAGACATCATATTCCAGCAAATCCAAACAACAGGCAGCAAAAAAACAGCAAATCTGAAATCGATTTCACTTTTTCCTGCAGTTCCTATGCCTGCTACTGACCAGGGACTCTCTTTATGAAGTCGCCCTGCTTCCTGCTGCACCGGCATGCAAAATTCAGCCACCTACCTGGCAAAATTCAGGTCGCCCTGCTGTTTTACACTTCCTGGCTCTGTTTCAACTCTACTTCCTGATTCCTCTGCCTCCCTCCTGCTCTTTTCTTACTTTTGGCACCTGTTTTCAGCAAAATCTCACTGTTCACCTTACCTGACACCCAAGAGCAGCAAATTTCAGCAACTTCCCGCGATGGAATTGCTCTCCCTGCCAACAAGTACTTGCTGTCCACAGCCTCCACACTGCAAGTCCAGCACTCTCTGCTCGAAAACCTCACTCCAGGCTCTCCTGCAAGCTGCTCTGGTTCTAGTTCTTGCTCCCTTCTACTACGAGGTAACTCCTTCCATATCGGCAGCCACCCCTCGACTCTTTTTCACGCCCTCCACCGAGCAACAATAGACCTCCCTTGCTCACGAGTCTCTTCTTCACGTGGCCCTCCTACAAGCTCACAATGCTCCTTCCTCCACTACCTGGTCTTCCCTCTTATGAGAACCTCCTCGAGCTTATGCACCTTGGTCTTGGTTGTTGTCCGCTCGCCTCGGAGCTCCTATCGAGCCAAGCTCACCTTCCGTAGCCTTCCTGTTCCCTGGAAAACAAGCTTCCCTCACAAAGCATACCAAAACTCACGGCCCTTTTGTATCCAAGGTATTGATCCAAGCCTCTATGGTTGAGACCATCTCCCGTTCGAAAGCTCCCGACAGCCATTGCTACATCCCCCCCTCTCAAGCATCATTCGAGACGGCCTTTTTTTCTCTCTCCCTCCTAGTATCCTCGCCTCTCAACTCGCCATAGCATCCCCCTTCCAGAATCCCCTCCGCCACCTCTTCTTTCCTTCTTCGATCCTCCCGATTCTCCCTCGAGCTCACGATCACCTCCCCCTCAATCCTCAAGAAGCCTCCAGCTCCTTTCTTACGTAGACATCTCATGCATGCCTTTTTATTAGAGCCACATCATCACGTGAAATTCACCACTCTCCATTAAAAAAATGCATATACCCTCCAAGGCACATTTTGGACCTCTTGGTCACTCAATTCTCACACATATCAGCATGCACCTGAAGACTTGTATACACCCATGTACACACTCACGAAGAGCCCCTTGGCATGGACATCAGAACATATCAAATTCTTGTAACATGCAAGAACATGTTGACTCAGGAAAATGTTTATAAAAAAACCCTTCATGACTTGACTTCATAAGACCCCGAAAACATTTCACTTGACCACACACTGGACGCCATGCTCTAGATGTCTGGTACGATCACATTGCTTTCCATCATCTCCCAGAAGTCCCTGTAGAAGCTTCTACCATCTGTACATCAGTGTAGAGTCCTTTTGGGAGTGTCCAAAACTCAATGCCACCACCAACTAGCTATATACATAGCTATGCACCTACCCATCAACATGCAACAAGTAAAAAACATATTTACATTTTTGTCCACACAACGTCCTTTGATAAAACCATTTTGCTCTTATAGAATCCAGTCTTTCATTTTACCTTGAATCCTTAGAGCTAATGCTTTAGCAAATACATTGTAGCTGTAGTTCAACATTGTAAGAGGTCTCCAATTTTTTATCTCATCCTTGGGAGCCTCCTTAGAAATCAATTTTATAATACCTCCATTAATACGAAGGGGAAGAAAACCTTTCATAACACTTTCTTGCCATAGCAGTAAAAGGTATGGTCCAATTAGCTCCCAAAAAAATTTGTAGAACTCAATTGGTAGGCCATCTTCCCCTGGAGTATTCCCATCTACCATTACAGCCACAGCTTCTTTTAGCTCCTCTAGATTGAAGGGTCTCTCTAGGTAGGGGAGGTCAAAAGATTTAATAAGCTTATCCCTATTATTTGATAGAGTTGTCTTGCCCTTTGTGTGTCCTCACTTGGAGGGCAAGTGTTGGATAGTAGATCCTTAATGTGATTCTAAATGTATTCAATTTTCTCCTCAATGTTATGTAGGTGGGGGCCATTTGGTCTTTTAAGGAGGGGAATCTCCTCTTGACACCTTTTTCTTATGATCATTCTAAAGGTTTCCTTAGTAGGCTGTCAATATTTCCAGCCCACCAGTCTCTATAATAAACTTTAGAGTCACTTAATCTGATCTGCTCTTGCTTCTGAAGCTCTTTTTTTGCCTTGTTTAGATCTACATGTGCCTCTTCATCACCCTCTTTGGCTTTTTGTTCTAAAGTGCTGATATTTTCTTGAATGCAATCCATTCTTTGAGCTCTCATCTGTGCCCTATTCTTTCGGGTTACTCTTAGAATATTCTGAGTATCCTTGACATCCAATTCCCAAGCATCTGAGGCTGAGGTGTGCTTAGAAAAAGCACTATGCTAGGCCATATTTATTAAGCTATGAACACTCTTAAACTGGAAAAGTTTGGGATCAGCCTTGAACCAGGAGGGACTCCCCAAAATCACATCAATTTGAAAAATCACATCAATTAGTGCTCTTGTTTGCGTGTACTCTTTAATAAGTTATGAGTGGGTGGTAGCCAGAATGAAAAATCCATGAGGCCTTAAGGTGATCCAATGACACAAAGAGGCAATCACCACAATCAAGAAGGCATGTCCTTTTTCACTAGTATCATCATATAGACCAATTGAGAAAACAAAGCTAGATAGTACTCTTCAAACAGTTTTCAAGCTTGCCATGTTAAGAGGTTATGGGTCAATGTCCAAAGAGTTTCCTGCTCTAATGATTATGCCATGTGATCATTTTGTTAAGGCGATCCAATGACACAAAGAGGCAATCACCACAATCAAGAAGGCATGTCCTTTTTCACTAGTATCATCATATAGACCAATTGAGAAAACAAAGCTAGATAGTACTCTTCAAACAGTTTTCAAGCTTGCCATGTTAAGAGGTTATGGGTCAATGTCCAAAGAGTTTCCTGCTCTAATGATTATGCCATGTGATCATTTTGTACATAACCACATGGATATCGTGTCCACATCTAGATGCCACATGGTAGATCTACATAGTGAGTTATCATATCATCTCCACCTTCAACATTATCCATGGTGATAGAGGACTAGTAAATTCTCTGTTCTAACATCAACTTGCAAGAATCACAATCAACATTGTTAGATCATATCTTTTTAAAAGTAGTAGTTAAATATCTTGGCCAATCTGTAGATTGATATTTGGAAGTGAGGTCAACAAATTCATTCAATTCCAATAATTTTTTAGGCTGCCTTACTTGAAGATGTCTAGGTTTGGTTGCGAAAGGATGAATCTGGGTCTTATGCTTTGTGAAGCTTTTGTAATGCCTATGGAGATAGAATCATGCAACGTTAGCCTGGTCATTTCAAACTACTAAATTTTCCATTTGTTACCAAACTCATCCAACATCAGATATTTCTTTGAGAAGTCTATAGTCTACCGCACAAAAAAATGAATCATAACTCAGACAACTACATGTCTATAGTGCTAGAACAAAAAATTGACAATGATTTGATAGGCCTCCTAAAATCTTGCAAACATTGCAAATGATGCATCCCACTTTCAATGAGGGAAGGGCAAAAATTGACTTATAAAAGAGCCAAAAATGCAAAAGCCCCATTCCATAACATTTTGTTAGAGTATGCAAACCTTGTGGGCTTGCATCAAAAATTACTCTAAAAGGTCATAATATTTGATAGGTCTCCTATAAGCTTGTTGATCATTTATAAAGACACATCCTAGTCTCAATTGTCAAAATGCCAACGTTCATTTGTAGAGCAACAGAATTGTAGAAGTACTTTACAAACCTTTTCTCCACAAACTTCATGAAGAAAACATGAGTTGTAGGCTTGTTTCCTCACCTTTGAATCCAAAGGAGTTTTGTTAGATGCCAAGGAGAATCTAGAATAAGCTCAATGTTAGAAATGTTGGTTCGTTCATGGATCCAACTAGTAGTCAAAATGTGAATCCTTCCCCTGCTCAAATTTACCTTCCAATGTAGGCATCTAGAAGAACTGCTTAACTTGTTTTCTTCTTTCATCTTGCACATTGCAAAAATTTGCCATACAATATCCTTTGATTCAATGGATTAGTATTATCTCTTTGTAAGATGATGTCCTCGTATAGAGCATCACAAACGTACAGGTGTTATCCAAGCTTAGGCACTACAAGGATAGAGCATCAAGTTAAGAGACTAAAAATACTTTCCCTATAGCATCAATGTGTTAGATATCAATGCTCCACTCTCGTGTAACTACACGGGAACTAGCTAACTCTACTTGTAAGCCCCCCATATGAGGAGAAGGCATTTGAGTAGCTCGGTTATCCGGTAGGTCCTAGTTTAGACACCAGATGGGAGCCATGTGTGGCCTGATGGCTAGACGGCTTCAAATAGAGTTGGCACACTGCCAAATAGGCTACATGCAAGTGCAGGAAGACATCCCATGACTAACCACACTGAGGGTAGATGGAGCATTTCCTGGGGCAGCCCACTCTCGGGTTGCAGGGCCCGTTTGGAGCCTCAGATGATCCCGGATGGCTTTGGGCCCGAACGGACACCATAGGTTAGTTTCTCTATTTTGCGCCACGATTCTATCGTGTTGGTGGCCTATTTTGGGACCAACCCCCAGTTGGCCGTTTTGGGCGAACTGGGTCTAACCGACTATGACTGGTGGCTATATAAGAGCAAGCCCGTGAAGCCCATTATCATCACTGGCTACAGCAACCCTGATTCCTTAGCCTCCGTCCTCTACTGTTTTCAACATGCCATCGAAGCTTCTCTCACTAGAGCGCACGGCTGGGAGGCAGCGCCATCTATTGTATCAGTTTTACAGTAATCAAATTTTTTATTCTCCATACTATCTGCTTTTCTCGCTTGCATACGAGATCCTATTATCTGTTGAGCACAGACGTTGTATTGTTTTCTTACATGGTATCAGAGCTTGGGCTCTAGCAAGAAGATTTGGTAGTGTGTTTCTGTTTGCGAGCAGATTGTGAGAGATGGCCCAGCCCGCAAGACTGCGAATCCCACCGTTCGGCGAAAGCGAAAAGTTGGATGGCACTAACGATCCATGCTGGAAGTTCAAGATGAAGACCATCCTAAGCGCATACGAGCTTTGGATATTGCTGCTGGGGTGGACGTGAAGCCGGTTGCGAGATCGGATCCAGCCAATGCAGGACAACAGATAGTACCAACTGCGGATGAGATTCTCGCATGGACAAGAAGAAATGCAGATGCGCTGTGTTCTATTGTCTGCACTGTAAGTGATTCTATATGGCATTAATTCAACATGTCACCACAGTAGAGGAGGCATGGACGGTCTTAAAAGATCAGTACGAGACCATGAATCAGAAGCGGATTCAGAATCTAGAGACTCAACTCGCGAACGAGAAATTATCTGAGTCTGAAGCGGCAGAGAAGTTCATCACCAGGGTGAAGAATCTGCGCGATTAGATGACTGTGATTGGCATCACCATCACCAGTGAGAATCTAGCATGAAGGTGCATACGGATTCTCCCACCAAGTGCGATGGTCTTGTTACGGCGCTGAATACGTAGAACAAAAATCCGCCCCTCAACTTTGAGGATTTCAGCACGATGCTTCCGGAGGAGGAGATGCGTCAAAAGACGAGGACTAGAGAAGATTCGGCTTTCTTGGTTGGATCAAAGAAAGGTAAGGATAAGGACTCTGGTAACCCATCTTCTTTTGATGATAAAAAGAGAAAGAAGAAGATCAAGTGCTTCCATTGCAACAAGGCAAGGCACAAGCAGAATGAGTGCCAGAAGAAGATTGCAGATGAGAAGAACGGAGTAAAGAAAGAGTCCAGCAATAGCGCGCAGGCAGTACTAGTAGAGCTGTTTGTAGCAACGAAGGCAGTTGCACGGAGGCAATTCATGTACCTACAGATGAACCTTGGGTCATTGATAGTGGTGCATCGCGCCACATGACCAGTCGGAAGGATTGCTATACCTCTCTACATCCGGTAGGGAATGACATCCTGGTAGCAATCGGCAATGATGCAAAATGTCTAGCAAAAGGAATAGGTACGATTGCTCTCAAGTCAGATGGAGTTGTAAAACAGTTGTTCGATGTTCTTTATGTGCCAGATATCAAGAGGAACTTGTTGTCCGTTTCTACGATCACGGATCGGGACCTCAAAGTTCAATTCGATAAGAATGGTGCACAGATTTTGGATCTTTAAGGGAAGGTCGTTGGTAAAAATACACCGCTCAACAACATCTACGAACTCTCAGCTTTCAGTGCTCGAGCCGATGTGAAGAACACTAAGCTGTGGCATGAGAGGTTTGGTCATCTAAACCTTAGTTGTTTAAAGGAGATGCATAAAAGTGGAATGATTGCAGACCTACCAGAAATTATAGATCTGCCCAATGTATGTGAAGCTTGCATGATGGGCAGCAGCATCAGCAACCCTTTCCTAAAGAGGCCAGTAGGACAAAGGCTCCTCTAGAGCTCGTTCACACGAACCTCTACAGAAAGATGGACCATCCGACTATCCTACCAGCCGTCACCATCCGGTTATCCCACCGGTTGTTGCCATAGCACTATCACACCAATCGTCACCATCTGACTATCCCGCCGACCGTTGCCATCCAACTATCTTGCCGACCGTTGCCATCCAACTATCCCTCCGACCGTGCCATCTGACTATCCCGTTGACCGTGGCCTTACGCCATCCCCCCAGCCATGGAAATAGCAAAATCTATATAAAGGAGCCCTATCTCATCGCGTCATCACCATAGTAGTTGCCCCCATACTCTGTCAAAATTCTGTCAGAAATCTCCCAACCCCCTATCCTCTTCCACATAGCAATCCAGCAATGAGTATATGTCCTCAAACTCCTCTTCCACCGATTCCCTCATCACTCAGTTGCCCTCCTTCTTCCTAATGGATCCGGAGAATGAATTTTTTGAGTTTGAGTCGGAGCTTGGCCTCCAAAACCAACCCCCTATTTCACAAGCCGCCGGTCCCTCCGACTCGCAAAGTACGGCCTCGGCCACAATCTGTATGCCCTCTGACTTTCCAGTTGAAGATTTATGAGTAGAGGAGGAAATATATATGCAACAAGCCACCCAAGAGGTACAGACAACAGCAGGCACGCCCCCTTCAAGCACGTCAAGAAAGCACACCCCGACCTTCACACAAGGGGAGTCCAAAATCATGCACTCACAAACGCACTCGTCGCTTGGAGAGACACAGCTCCAACAACTCGATGCATGCACCATCCACTCCCGCTACACATACAAGGGGCATGATTATGCCCTCCATTCTCACACCACAGTGGTGTATGAGGCACTAAAGGAGTCGGTAGTGCAAGACGTACTCACAGTTGTTGACAGGCCTGGGATCCGTGGTGGCAGATCACCTTCCTTGCCACTTGGACATGAGACTCTTGGGAGAATTACTCTAGGCCTACAACTCCAACACAAATGTGGGTGTTCTTTGAGATGCAAAGAGCACTCCCCACTTCAACCACCTCAGCGTAAACATGGTATGAGCCGCCTTCGACCTGTCCATCATCGGCGACAAATACGCAACGAAGAAGAAGGGTCCTCAGTAAAATCTTCTACTATGACCACAAAAAGAGCAAAGGGCACATCCACTTCATAGATATCATCAAGCTAGAAGTGGAAAGGCCGACAAGGGCCCTGCAATGGGGTTGACTCAAGTCAGGCACACTGACCACCACCAGTCGGTCATGCCAAACATTTTGTTGCGGTTGGCAGAAACCTCGGTCACAAACTGGGCCGATTACTTCTATAATCAGACCATGTGTCACTCAATCGTGACCTTGCTGGCTTTGGATTTCTGCTATGGATTTAGAGGCTGGGAGCTATGGCGCATCACAGAGCACCCTTGGCGTGGATGAGCAGATCGCTTAATGTTGTTGAAGAGCCATCAGAGCCGAACGTTGGAGATGCTAGGAGCATCATCCCTGGAGGCGACAGTGAGAGAAGCCTACTTGGAGCCGCTCGTGATATATGTTGCTGGTGGCCATCTGGATGTGAGGCTGGAGCATTTCGTAGGTGCTGCTTTAGAGCTACAGGGGTCGATGGAGCCTTAGAGCTCCTTAGATGCAAGTCACTGCAGTGAAGGGTGTTGGCACTATGGTGACTACTTGCTAGCGAGTCATTGCCACACCTTAGCACATAAGTCCTGTGAGCATTAAAGCCCATTGGTTGGAGAAGTAGCCGCCTGAGATGGAGACGTCTGGTTGCAGAGGCTGGGCGTCGTGAGGTTGGTCTACAAACTGAATGGAGAAGGGTCGCATAGATGTTGTTGCAGGTCCGTGGCAATATCTATTGCTATCACATTGCATGACGTTGGAGTGTTGAGGCTTTGCTGCTTTGCAAAGTTACTGCTGTAGAAGGAACTGCTGGTCGAATGGCTTGCTAGAGGCCTTTTGCTACCCACCAAGTCTATAATCCAACATCAAGAACTCATTGCGGGCCATGTTTGGAAGTGATGTTGGGTCATTGCCCGTTACATGTAGGGTTCCAAGTTGAGGCAGCGTGTTTGCGAGGCCAGTCAGTAGCGCACTGTGGAAGGACCCTTGCTGGCTGGAGCTTAAGTAAGTGTCTTTGACTGATGGCGCCTTCAAGCTTGCAGTTGTTGGAGCAGCAGTATCATGGCCATTGGGTCCCATTTGCATGACTAGAAGACCACCAATGCATTTTTTTGAACCAAAAGAGGGGATGCATGTGCAAAAACATGAAAATGTTCATTCTTGACCATGCAAATGGGATCCGATGGCCATGATACTTTGTATTGGCCTAACTCTAGGTGAGATTAAGTCCCTTGCAAAGCATCATGGCCATAAACTCCCATTTACATGAACAAGACCATCGAGGCATTGTTTTAAACCAGAAGAGGGGATTGTTTTACATGCATGGGCAAAAACATGGAAATGTTCATTCTTGACCATGCAAATGGGATCCGATGGCCATGATATTTTGCACGAGCCTTATTATAGTTGATTTTAAGTCCCTTGAAAAGTACCATGGCCATCGGGTCCCATTTTCATAACTAGAATACCACGAGTGCTTTTTTTGAACCAGAAGAGAGGATGCATGGGCAAAAACATGGAAATGTTCATTCTTGACCATGCGACCATGCAAATGGGATCCGATGGCCATGATGACCATGAAAATGGGATCCTATGGTCATGATATTTTTCACATGCCTCAATCTAGTTGAGTTTAAGTCCCTTGCAAAGTTTCATGGCAATCGGTCCCATTTGCATGACTAGAATACCACCACTGGTGCAGTTTTTTGAGCCAGAAGAGAGGAGGTAAAACATGGAATGTTCATTCTTGACCATGAAAAGGGGAATTTATGGCCATGAAATTTTTCATGGGACTTAATCTATCTTAGTTTAGGTCCCTTGCAAAGTATCATGGCCATTAGGTCCCATTTGCATGACTAGAATACCACCGATGCATTTTTTTGAACAAGAAGAGGGGATCTCTCCCATCCTTCACTGATCTTCTACAGCTTGTCAAGACCTCCACAGTTTGGAAGCACCTCTCCACAACTATGGATGACCAGTGCACCTTGCAAGCATCCATTTGTACCAGGTATGTTGTTAAGTCTTTCTTTCCTTTCCCCTTCCCCTTTCGCTTTCCTTCACTTTTCCTTTCCCTTTCCCTTTCCCTTTCCCTTTTCCTTCCCTTTCCTTCCCTTTTCCTTTTCTTCTATTTTCTCCCTTTCTTTCTTCTCTTTTCTCCTTCTTCTATTTTTCACTTTTCTCCTATTCTCTCTTCTCTTTTCTTCCTTCCCTTCTTCCCTTTCTCCCTTATCTTTTCTCCTTCTTCTCTTTTCTCCCTTTTCTCCCTTTCCTTTTCCCTTCCTATTTTCTCCATTTCCTTTTTCTTCTCTCTTTTATTTATCCTTCTACTTTTCTTACTCATTCCTTCCCCTAATTGTCCATTTTCATCTCCCCCCGTTCCTTTTGTTTCAAAATGTATGTATGTTTAATTAATTGAATTTGCAATGCGTGTTAGGCTTTATGAATGTACGACTTTTAGAAATAGTATTAAAACATATGCTTTCCCTTTCTTTTGAAATGAATGTGTGTTTAATAAGTTGAATTTGCAAGGCCTATAGGTTCAAATCATATGCATATACATACACTTAAAGCTTAAAAGCTTTATGCCCGATTTGAAGCATATTTATGAATATGCTTCAAATCGGGCATAAAGCTTTTAAGCTTTAAGCATATGCATGAGTGTATGCTTTAAAGCTTTAAGCTTCATGCATATGCTTCAGATGGAACAAATGGGATCCCAATCCTCCACAGTCCCATGATCAACAAGCCTCTCCTCCCTTCCACATGTCTTCAAAGAAAAAATAAAAGACTCTTTTCCCCCTCTTTTTCCTAGACATAACCTTCCTTACCAAAGGCTTCTTTCAAACCCTAAATGTCATCCCTTGAGCCGCTCACCTTGGCATAAGGGATGAGTCTACATAATGGAATTGGGAACATTGAAAGAAATTGAAGAGCCTAGTCCTTTGAAGGATATCTTCTCCCTATCCAAATGTAATGAATTTTCATCCACACGATCACTCACCAGAGGAGGAATCTCTAGCTGGACAATGTAAGGCACTATCTACATACAAATCTCCTCAAGAGCTATTGTACGATGACTCAGATGACGTTGAGGCCTCAATATGTAGAGACACAACTTGTTTCAATCTAAGGGGAGTCCTAGGTACGTGTAGCCATGGGACGCAGTCTCAAATTGTCTCTCAAAGCATGAGTAGGCAAATGGATGAGCTTTCATAGATGATGAGCCTTTGATTGATGAGGATTGTTGGATGCCCTAAAGGCCCTCCCTTTACAAAATTGCCCTTGAGAGGATGGATTGACACCATCCTTTGCATCCCTATGATTGGCCTTTTAGGAGATTTTGGACTCAAGCTCCCTTCCACAATCTTTGAGGCATGGTTGGATTTTTTTGATCCCAAAGGGGGGAGATAGGGCTAATCTTTTCTAGTGGAGACTAATCACTCTAATGGACATTATGCACAAGATCTTATCTAAGATCTTGAGTTTACAATTGTAGCCCCACCTAGTGGATAGTATTCACAACATCCAAATAGGTTTTGTTCATGTAGCATCTTGGACAACATCTTCACATTTTGGGGGGCATTGAAGTGGGCCAAGGAGGAGTGCCAGCCCCTTACTATCCTTCTCTTGGATTTTGAAAAGGCTAACAATAGGAAAGAGTGGTATTTTTGGAGTCACTATGCAGAGAGCAGGCTTCTCAAACAGATGGATTAGAGTGGTCTTTTTCCGAAGTCACTATGCAGAGAGTAGGCTAATCAAATAGATGCATTAGAGGGGTCTTAGCCTTATACGCACAAATTTCTAGTCAGATTCTTGTTGGTGGACACATGGGCAAGGATTTTTCTCTTTCTCACTCAATTCGGTAAGACTTTCCCCTCTCTCCCTTTCTTTTCCTCTTCATATAGTTGAGGCACTAGGTTACCTTTTGCACTCTCAAACTATCTGAGGCTCTAAATCTAATAGGTGGAGCTATTGGATTCGGAGTTTCCAGATAACACCACCCTTTATGTAGAGGGTTCAACAATGAGCCTTGAGGTACTTAGGGGGGCCTTGGATTTATATCGTGTGGCCTCTAGGGCTAGGACCAACTAGTTAGCTACCTTGTTGTTGCAATACAAGAGGCCCAAGAGATTCATGACTAGGTACAACCCTTGGCTTTCCGTGGATTTTGTGGGGGTAGATAGTGAGATATCAAGGTTGCTATGTGGGTATAGGTAATTCAAGAAAGTAGTAGAGTGTGTAGCTTTTTATGGTCAAGTTCCAATGGTATGTGAAATACTAGAGCCAGGATCACTTGGTAGATAGTGATCCTACCACAAGCATAGGGAGGTCTAGGAATCATGGATCCAAAGATGCAAAGTAGAGACCTATTGGGAAAGCTAGTGGTGTGAGGCCTCAAACTAGACTCTAAACCATAGAATATTTTTCTTTGGTAGGGCTTCTTTGAAACAAACCTCATACATGAGGACTATGTCCCCCTCACAAGGAAGGGCTCCCCCTTCATGAGGAGTCTCCATATGGTTTGGTAGTGCTTGTTGGGGGGACTCATTTGGGTTAGTCCTACATGCCTTGAGGAGTTTGAACAATAGCCACTCATTTTGCATCCAAAGGTTTAAGATCATGAGGGTCTCATGTTCAAGGTCAAGAGGGTATCACATCAACCGATCACAGGGGATAGTGGCCTTTCTATGTCATTTGAGACATAGAGACATCTACCCTTGGAGGTGGAGGCATGGGTATAGGAAGTTTTGCATCTGAGGGGGGAAAGCACACGGAAGATAAAGAACGATGCAATGAGCCATGTTTCGTCTCCGTCTCCTCATCACTAACGTCCAAAATGATGAGGATTTAGGCTTGATAGAGTGGAAGAGACTCATAGTTGTGGGTTACTTGGGCCGAGTGTGAACTACAAACCCCAACACAGTCTTAATATGACAGGAGGTCACTTAATCATGGCTTGGTTATGGGAGGACCAACCTCTTCACGAAGATTCAATGCGACCCAAGGGAAGCAAATACATCATGCATAAATTATGTAAATACATCATGCATAAACTATGTAAAAAATTATCATGTGTGTCTTTGCTTACTGCCTTCGAGTAACAAGGGGACATAGACATATTATGTCGTTCGTCACACTGTCACTATTGCTAGGTGTCATCTTGACCATCTTCTCCTTCCCTAGATGCATTAGGATCTAAAAATGCATTGAGGGGGTCACTTGACTCTAGATCTTAGATAGTCTACAACACATCCCATGTCGTTGGCTATATCCACATCGTCATGAGGACATTAATAGGTCCATCATCATGAGGACATCGATAGGACCATCCCCCCTCGTGACCATGGATGATTTGCTCGAGCTACGATTGAAGTACTTAGATGCTGCATGCAAGGGGTGATTATGACCACTAGTCCCACACGAGGTCATGTGTGAAGGGTGTTAGATGCGAAAAATACATGTTGACATCTGTGGCATTCAATAAAGAGGTCTAAATCCATGGCTCGTCAAAGTGCATGTGACCATGCATAATCCATGTACCTATTGCCGATACGATGTGACTCATGATCAGATGGGTAATACTTATAGTCTTGTAGCATCCTAAGGAGACACATTCAACAATGCCTGTAAGGAGACACATTCAGCAATGCCCCTAGCCTACAACCCATTTTATATTTCCAATACGAGAACGCCCTCTCAAAAATGTTTGGATTGGTTAAATGGACATGATTTATCCTCATATCATCAACCCTGTATTGGACATATGAGTCCATCTAGGTTTGCAAATCCTCGATGCTAATAATCTTAGAGATAGTTCGGAAGTGGGTTTGATTGTAGTCCTTCATGCAATACCCTAATTCCCACAAAACATATGCAGATTCTTTTGCTTTAGACTCCTACACATGATGACTCCACTGACCAAACTTTTTTATACCATCCTATGTACCTCTTGAATATGCCTTGAATACTTCTCGTAGCAATGTGGCACACCATTTATGAATGCAAATGAGATGATGTGCCCCCCCCCCCCCATTACTGAGCAAAGGCCAATTAGACACAACAAGCTCAAAAATCACTTGATATCAGGAAGAACACTCAAGTCTATGTTTACCCCTCCTACTCCTATTTGTGTCACTAATATCATAAAATTTTGACATCTTTGGTTTTGTGGAGGTTAGTTTGGAGTTCTGGAGGCTTGTCCCTCGCTCTATTCGCATTGTTGTTGCAAGCCAAAAAATAACGGAGTGAATTTATGTGATCCCTCTATCAAATACTTAACAAAAATTAAGCTAGCCTTGCTTATTCGAATAAATTATGTTTAAAATTTACTCAAAGGTGGGACATATTATGTTAATTTCATTTCATGGGGCTTGCTTGTTTTTCAGTCCATGGAGGGATATATAAAAATATGGATGTTAGAATAGGCGAGAGCCCCTTTCAAATAAACATATAATTTAAATCCATTCCATTTATGTCCCCCTCTTGAATATGTAAAAGCGGGGACACTTAAACACACCAATAGGGACATATTAGAATGGGAACATATGTAGAAGGCAGTACATATGTAGAAGGGGGAACAATGAAGAAGGGAGCACATATATTTCTGTTTACGTGTTGAACCAAAAGATATATCCCCAGAACTTATATGTTACCCCCAAGACTTTCACTAAACTTATATGTTACCCCCAAGACTTTCTTTCACTAAAGTTACAAAGGGAGGAACATAGCTTTATAGGTCATCCCTAATAACCGTGCCTAATAACTTTATAGGTTATCCCTAGTAACTGCACGTAATAACTGAAGAATTGCACCTAATTGTTTCAATGAAGGGGTGACATAAAAAGTACCCCCAAAACCAACACCCAGAAGTACGTGACATTAAAATATGTCCCCCATTTGTAAAAGTTTTAATGTAATTTTTTTCTCTCTTCATCGATCTTTGCCTCTCTGTTGCCTTCGTCTGACATATTCGTGCCTCTGTCCCCTTTGTCTAAAATGTCTCCTTTTCCAATAGGAATCAATGCCATGTACTACTCCAGGGATTTCCACTTTCAAGGGAAGATGTTATCTTGCTCTCCAGCCGCATGAATAATAGAGCCTCCATGCTCCACGGAGTAGTCCTCACTCTACTCCGAAATGGATACCTTCCTGGCACACTTGCCTGACAATGCCCCTAACGTCCCTCTCACCCACTACACTCATAGATGCTTTTCTTGCTCGAGCCTTTCCCCTCATTCTGCTAGTTGGAATTATATGCCTTCATCTATGTGCATGTCACCCTTGTAGTAGTTGGATCAACTACACTTGGTTGCACTTGGAGTAGATGAATTTGGCATGATGGGGCCTACACCTGGGACCAAGGCATCGCCCTCTGAGATATAGCAGGGGGTGGGAGGGGAGGACATACGAGGTGGAGGGGAGGCAAGGATCAAAGGGAGGAGGGAGAGAATTAATTGGATAATTAGATGCACATTAGGCACTTAATATGTTAATGTGTGAGGTAAGTAGTTGAATAAATTAAGTAATTGAAAATAGCGTAGGAGTGATTAGGAGAATATGTCCCCCTTTCCAATAAAAATTTTGAAAAATTTTGTGGAGGAGTGGTAATCCAATGGTTTGGGCATCCGCCACCTTAGCTGGTTGCCTGTGTTCAATTCAATCGGGAAAAACATACTACCATCAACCTACCATGTGTGTGTGAGAGAGAAGGGAAAAGAAATGATAATCAAATTAGCAACATCTACCTCCTCCCATAATTTGAACATTAAGTCAATTTTTGGTTTGTTAATATGTATATGTAAGACTAAGGTAATGTATTGCTAATAAATGACACGGTACACCGCTCTCCCTCCCTCAGCCTCTCTCTCCCTCCCTCACCTCAACCTCAGTCTCTCTCCCACCCTTCAACGCCTCCCCCACTCCCCTCTCTCCCTTGCCTCAGCCCTTGCCCCCCTCTCTCCCTCCCTTCAACCACCGCCCTCTCTTCCTTCTCTTCCTCCACTCACCCCTCGTTCAACCTCCCTCACTCTTATATCAACCTTGAGGTGGTGAGTGAGTCTTCTAGAGACCAAATGCCACCGCCTTTGGAAGAACCTTCCATAACATTTAATGTCCAAGAGCATACCTTAGTGGTTGCGATCCCTCCCCCCCTTTCCCCCCCCTCACAACAATTAATTAGTAATATCCGTTTTTGGCCCTGCAAGGGTCTAAGGGATGGACAGATTAGTTTTTTGTCCATCCCACTTCTTTCACGACCAGTTTAAGTTTTGGTTTAGTGGTTGTGTAAGGCTTTCTAACGTGCTCCTAATGTGTTGTTAGGGTCAATTTTTGTCCTCTTGTGGCGATCCTAAATGCTTTTCTCTTTTGTTGAGTATTTCTATCTAGAGATGGAGGCTCTTTGTCTCTTGTATGACACCACTCTTGCCAAAATAGCCACATCCCCACTTTTATTTAATGGTCCATGCACCACACAACCTTTTTTTTTGTGAAATCCATACACCACACATAAACACACACACGCACACACACCTCTTTCACCTCTCTTCTCTCTCCTCTTTCACACATCTGCCTAGATAAAAATCCTAGGGAGGCTCAAAAGAAAACAACATGATAAGATAGAAGGTGAAAGACAAGCGATACCATTCCATTGAAGGGTGCTTTCTTAAATAGGCAAGTACAAGATCAACATCATCTTTTCCCACTACACATGTCATCACTCCATTGATGTCCATACCACTCTTCTCACATCACTCTAGTACTCTGTGGCACCACATTTCTCAACAGCTTAGCTTGCACTTATAATGACATTCCAAAAGGGAGGGCCTTATTACCAAGTGGGGGCCCTAAATCTGTGTGATTAATTTGCATTGATAATCTCTTTTGCATACGCTATAAGATCGATAGATTAATATGATTTGTGCTCTCGCTTGTCTCTCCCTCCCTTCTCCCCTGCAATTACTCTTACTCGTTCCCTCCGCTTCTGTCTCGCCCTCAGCCCTCCCCTCCCTCTCTCCCTCCCTCCTCTCTCCCTCCCCCTCTCTCCCCTTTGAGGCATAGAGAGGCTTTCATAGGCCCTCTTTCTTGAGAGATCGAGAGCCTTTCAGAGGCCCTCCTCTCTTCAGCCTACCCTGGGCTTTATAGCAGGCTGCAGAAGCTTCTATAGGGCAGAAGCTTCTCCAAGAAGCTTCCCACTTGTCTCGAATCTTCTGCATCACTGCGAATTACCTTGTGGAGAATTAACCTTGCGTATCGCGCAGGCAGCGACGAATTACCTCGAAACCTTACCTTAATTTGGTACCACTCCCTCCGCTTAATTTGGTACCGGGGTAAGGCTAATTGAGTTAGTTGAAATGCAAAGACAATTATTCAAAGAATGTGAATGAAAATTCTAGTCTAACAACCTCTGCAATCTTCATCTATATGCAGGCCGCCACCTTCCGATCTACGTAAATCGCAGTCTTCCCTTCATCTTCCCATATTGTTGCAAATCTCCACATCCTTCACGTATATTTCCTTTCCTCTGCATGCATCTTCCTTCAGCCGCCCTCTCGGCTTTCCCTCCTCTCCATGGCAGCCACGGAATCGTCTTCCCTCGATGGCGGCGCAACCATCTCTTTGGTACCTTCTCTCATCTTGCTGCATTTCAAATTTTTCCAATGCTTCATTGGAGCCTTTATGAACGTGTTTAGACGGACGGACACGACGGAGGGACGTCGTTGATAACCATCGGTCTTTGCATCCAACAGCCCATGCTGCAAAAGGTCGGAGTCGACGCCTGGCTACGCGCTCACGGTAAAGTTGTGAGGCCTGAGTTGACCAAGAAGCAGAAGCAAGAGCTAAAGGAGTGTTTTGATCTGATTGACGCGGATGGCTCTGGTAGGCGATCTCATACCTTTGACTAGTTCATCAGTGAAAGCCCGAGTCAAGCCATCAATGTGGAGGCTGGTAAATAAACAATGCTGGTCTTCTTGCGATTCCTTTTTTCGTTTCGCAGGGGCCATCGATGCGGAAGAGTTGGTCACAGCTTTCAACGTTTTAGGCATGCGGGTGAAAAAGTCTGAGGTGGAAAAGCTGCTCGCGGAAGTAGATGCAGACGGTTCGGGAGAGGTGAGATTCTAGATTTTACCAGCAGGACTATGTATGTGATCGTGCAATTTCTTTAAATACGAACTCATGAATCGTCTCCTCAGCAAGGCTTGAAAACGCGTACCTGACAGCTTTGTCAGTCTCTGGGTTCTTCTTCTCCAGCCTTAGTGGAAAGTGTTCCAAGCAAGTGTTCAGGCCACCGAACTGATCGAATAATCCAAGTTTGCTTTGCCTTGTAAAAGGGCTGGAAGATAAGAAAATGCGATCAATCAATCATGTGCTCTTCCATATGTTCTTGTGATTATGATGCTTTTGTGCTCAATTCATTTCAAAGCAGCAAGAACGTAGACGCAATCATGCAAGTTTCTATTGAAATTGGAGAGCTTAAACCTTTGAGTATGGATTCTTGAACGTTTTATACCTCTACCCACTATGAAACTCACAAAACATCAACTAGTCTTACTTTTCAGAAATACATTCCTGAAATATTGCTGTTACAGTAAGGCTTTTCTTGAATATGCAAATATATGTTAGATCAAATTGCTCACAAGGATTACCCGATGGGCCTAACTGCCGGGATCAGCAGACTAAAGGGCCATCAGGTTATATAAATATACAGGTATATATACTCCTTCAGACGTCAAAATATGTAGCTTCTCACAAAATTAGGGAAGAAAATAATTGATGTTCTGATACCAATGTAAAGGGACATGAAGTTTACCTTACTCTCTCACTAACGGAGCCTCTTCTAACCACGGGGTGTGGAAGCATTAATACTGATTGAGAGGGGAGACGAGGAGAGATTATTGCCATGCATTCACACATATAATTGGAACACAGCAGAAGACCGACTATACCAACTAGTATCTTATTCCAGTTGACCTTGGGAATCACTAAGACACTGAATACAACTGAAGGCATCCTTCAATGAAGGGGGCTGAATATATAACATCTAGCTCCTCAATGGAGATTCTAGATCTACCGACTAAGGAGGCTAGCGTTGGCCGAGCATGGCTGGTCTTGGCTGTGACTGATGGCTGAGAACTGCTCCCACCTGAGCACTCGATATGGAAAGGCTATGGAGGTTGAATGGGAGGCTATGGAGGTTGAATGGGCTGCTTGGGGAGGCTGAAGGATACTGAAGGTGCTGGTGGAGTTGCTGCATTGATTTGTGTTGGAAGAGTGAGGATTTGGCATCCTTCTGTAGCCTGAAGGTTTCTTTAATTGTCAGACTCAATCGGGTCTGTAACTGCCATTTTCATAGACTAGAACTGCCATTTTTACAGACTCGATCAGTCTGCCCAACCTGGTCTAGAGTTTACAGACCTTGTGGACAGCAGACTGAATTTGAGCTATAAAAGTCTGCTGAGGCCCACTGTTGCTGTTTTGGGCCTGACCTGCTGCTGGATGCCTGCTGCTTTGCCCTCTCCATTCCACCATATTCAAGTTACCAACTGACTAGCATCCAATAACTTCTGTCTATCACATGGTATACTTCCTTGCACAGATCCCAACTCGATCCCAATCTTGTGCACTATCTTACAGTGCTTTTCTTATGCATTAACGTTCGCGACCCCATGCACAAAGCATTCTACCATTCTTTCCTACCCCTCAATACAAAATCATTTTTGGTAATCTTGATCTTTTGCAAAGCACGTGATGGATTTGAATGACCTTTGAAGTGGTTTTTTGCTTCACCTTGTCTAACAACCCCTGGATGTTCCCATAACACACTGTACATTGTTGAAGAGCTGATCAATTTTTCTCCCCCTCTAGTACAGGGGTTTTTTGAACCCTTTTATTTGCTATTTTATTACCACGAGTGTCAGACCTATTAAACTTCTCCTTCCCTCCCTGATGTGCTGTTTCAGTTTCTCGAGATTTTCTAGGACCTTCTTTATACACATTGTTCCCATCAGCTTGGACATTCTCTTTTGCTGCAGGCATGTGGAGCTTGACTTAGATTGGTGGGTTTGTGACAAACCCTCCTCCTTGCACCACTGCTTGTCACTCATGCCATTTGAACATGTGTCCTTAAAAAACTATTTTGGGACGGAGGGGTGCCTTTGGATTCCACTACACCTTTTCTTCCGACTGACTGCCAGTTTTCCTTTGTGCCCACCATCGATCTTTTCTCTGTCTCCTTTACCTCTACATGGATTTCCCACTTCTTGTTATTGTTTGGATGACCTTTGTTTCCATCTGCATGTCCTTTTTCTCCACGTTCCAGGAAACTTCCTACAGTTTGGCATCTTGGGATAACGTTTGTTTTTGTCTTCAGCTGGCAGCTGGGAAACTTTACGCGAACTGGCCCTCCTCTTAGCAGACATAAAAAGTATTTGGAAGGGGCCAAAGTGGACGTCTTGGTTCTTCACAAGTCCCCATGGAATCTTAATGGCATTTTCTAGCTTGTTACTCTTGCAATTCCATAGAATCCAAGTCCACTTAGCTCCTTTAGATGATTTGGTAAACTTTTGCACCAATATGACCTGCCAAGTGAGGCAGCAATCCTTTCATGAGCTTTCTAACCACATAACGATGGTTGGCAAATACTAGACAGTCTGGTCAACGTTCTAAGCAAGCCCTCAATAGACAACATTGGAGTCCAAGGAAGAGCTAAAACGATTACCCTAGTGCATAAGAGTTCTGCCAACTATTTATCATGTACCCATTTGTATCATAGGGGGAACTAGCCCTGACTCATGAAGCTGTGGATACTACATCGTGGTTGAGAATGCATTTGTACGTGGTAGAAAACAATAAGAGAAAACCATATTTTTTACATGTACACAAACTTAATTCAGAATCCAATGCTAATAACTTAGTGCAAGTTTTGATCCAAGCTTTAAAAGAGTACGGAGGTGTGACAGAGTCTGAGATGGTGGTCAAGAAACTTGTTTGTTTTGCATGTGATGGTGCTTCAGTCTTGCAAGGTTGTCAGAATGGTGTCTTTGTACAAATAGAAACAAAATATGCTCCTTACTGTGTTGGGATACATTGTATGGCTCATTGCACAAATCTAGCTTACAAAGGCTTCCATTGCGCAAGGGCCCCAAAACATGCACCACCATCGATCTCTCCGAGTTGGTAGGTGGCCCGTCGAAGAAGGTGAACTCCCCCTCTTGCCTGTTTGATAGCCTTAGACCAAATCGGTCCAAAACGTACTTCCACCTCCATCTCAAATTTTTCACTACTATGAGGACAGAAGCCTTTTCCTTGTTAGGGTCTCTCTTCGAAATGTCTTGTTCAATCTACTCTAATATCTCCTCATCTATAAGGAAGATATTGACAACTCTTCCTTGAAGCTTACTTGTGTATGTGAGATGGTCAGAATCTTTCTTAATCTCTTCTTGGGACTTGAGAACCACATTCTCCTAACTCTTCTTCCATGCCCCACTCCTCCTTAACAATGACATGATCCTTCCCCTGGTTTTGGTCCAATGTCACACCAAGACTTTCCAGACCTAGATAGGTCTTTGGGCATTGTCCTTCACTATTCGCAGCTCTAACTCCCAAAGAGGACAAGCTCGCCTTTAGATCACATACATAATGCACTGTAATGGATGTCATGCAAGGCCTTTACCCCTGCACTCTCTTTCAACCAAACTCAGACTTTCCAGACCTAGATAGGCCTTTGGGCATTAATCCTTCATCCTTCGCTGCTCTAACTCCCAAAGAGGACAAGGTTGCATTCAGATTACATACATAATGCACTTTAGTGGATGTCATGCAAGGCCTTTACCCTTGCACTCTCTTTCAATCAAACTCAGCTCAAGCTCGCTTGCTTTCGGTCTTCACTTCAATTAGTATCAACACACACATGTTTTTTGCTAAAATATCATTTTAATGTGGATTTTAACTGTTAATAAAATTTGTATTTTTTATTATTTTCATTTTCATTTTTTTGCAAAGAGAAGACTTCTAGTAAGGATGAAAGAAACTGCAAGCAAGCTCAAGGGAGAAGTACATCATCCTAGGCGTTGTCCTGTAAGAGAGCTAGAAATAATCCAAGGATGAGGTCAACAGCCTGTCAATAATGCTGTTGGAATATGAAGCCAAAGTGAGTCTAAAATGAGTGTTTTATAGTCTAGTGAGTCCTAGACATGCTACGTGTCATATTGGGAGTTATCCCATATACACTATGGCTTTCTACAGTCTAGTGTCACACTATATAGTGTTATACTTGTCTATTGTCTATTATATCAGTCAACATCAAGCTTTATATCATGTGAGTATTTTGGTTATCATTGCCTAGCACTTGTTCTTTCATTTTCCTTTCCATTTTTCTTTTCATTATGCTTTCCACATTTCCATTACGTTCCTAGCTAGCTACTAGATCTCTTCATGTGGTATCAGAGCCATGTTCCTAGCCCTGCTCTCTCTTTCCCTTTCCCTTCCAAGAGGTTGAGGTGAGGGAAGCCAATGAAGCTACTCTACCTCCTCCTCCTTGGAAGGCTGCCCTCTTCTCTCCTTCCTTGAGCTCTCTTCTCCATGCCATGATCTGCCACCTTTCATCTCCTTCCTTCAGCTACATCTTTCTATGAGCTGCGGGCGATGTGACGCTTTTATCCGGATCTAGAAGCAGAATCACAGCTTTGTGTCTTCAGAAAAGTTGTAGAGGATCTTGAGTACTACAAATTTTGTTTTTACATCATTGCAATCCGAGTTCTCTATGAAAAGTTACAACCCTTCCAAGAAGTGACGAAATTTGTTTCTGCGCGCAAATTTTGTTCTGGAGCTCAATGATTTGACAGCCCAAGCATGACGTAGCCAGCTCAACGTGGAGCTGTCCATCCTCTTCATCGTTGACCTCTACTACAGCCTGCCATTTGCTCCTTCTGCCTGACATTCTCTTGGAGCTACTGTCCACAAGTTGGTGCCCATATTCTGTCCGCCATTCTACTCCATGTAGCTCTACTGCCCACGCAGCTGTGAGCTCTTGACATTACATCGCGATGACTCCTTCATGTGACTACTCCAATACACTCCACTACAGTGATCTCTCTGATTAGTGCATTGCATCGAGCTTGATGTAGACCACTCTACATCAACAAGTGACTTCTTCAACATTGCTTATGCGATTGGTGCCTGAGGTACTTCGCATTGATTGACTCTCCTTCCTACATTTTGAGAGTCATCATGTAATTTCTGCATGTAGCTACCCATGGACTTCACCGACGCATATTTTGGGGCACTTTTGCCTAGCGCTTCATTGACATCGTCATCGACTCGCAGGGATGTGCACACATGTGCATTAGCTACTTGGAGGACATCTCTTTCACAAAGACATATTTTTATTTATTACTACACGATTGATGTATTTTGGGGTCCTCAGTTGCGCGACAGTGCCAGGAGTCCATACAATTGTTAGAAGGCGATTCGAGCAGTTTTCGATTGTTTTTCGATTTTTTGCTCAGATTTGGACCCTTTTCAGCTCCAGCCTCTCCTGGGTGTTTTCCAGCAGCTCGAGGTATCTCCATACTTCTTCAGGCTCTTCTCTACACGTGTTGTGTTCAGAAGTACTCCCGACAGCTTCATTTAGCTCCAAACAGCTCACTTCAGCTCCTTTGTCATCTCCGGCTTGCCCACACAGCCAATGGACTGTTTTGCAAGTGTTTCGGGCCAAGATGCACTTTCAGTAAGTGTTTTGAGCTGTGTATTTCGCTTCGGGACTGTTTTTGCAGCCCATACTCTTGCACCCTCAGGTGCATTTGCAGATACTCTGTATTGTCGGGCGCATTTGTAGTTACTTTATAGTTGTGGATGCTTTTGAGGTCCATTGGATGCATTTGAGCACTCGTGGGTGCACTCTTTCATATTTGGGTTGTGCATTTTCAGTTTGGGATTGCACTTCAGATTGCAGCAGAGTGCAGAGATTGGTTGATGCCATTTTTGTAGAAATTGCATTTTGCAGTCAGTGGCATTTCAGAGCAGCCAGTCGTACTTTGATTTTGCAGCCAGTATTAGTTTGGGATTTGCAGGCACATTTGCAGCCAGTTGCACTTTTGGGACTTGCAGTTCTTTTTGCAGGTACATTTGCAGCTTCTGGGTATCACATTTTGCATCATGTCGACTCTTTCAGATAGTTTTGGCAATTTGTCCGAGGGTGACCAGCTGGATGGACCAAACTATGCCTTGTGGTCATTCATGCTTAAGAACATCTTGGTTGGTAAGGGCTTGTGGGATATTGTTAGTGGCGATGAGGTGAGGCCAGCAGGCTCATCTACATCCAGCACAGCTTCTTCGGGTCAGACTACAGGCAGACAGCAGACTGCTACAGCTCCTCCTGCTAGTCCCATAGCATCAACGGAGGAGCAGAAGAAGTTTGGCTGCCATAGAGCCCAAGCAATGTTTTTGATTGCCACAAATGTGACGAGGCACATTATGACAACTATCAAGTTGTGCAAGGATGCAAAGGCAGCATGGGAAAGATTGGCAAACATGTATCATGTTAACAATGAGGCAAGGGCCATTGCCTTAACAAATCAGCTCAAGGATCTCGAGATGCAGGAAGGCCAGGCCATCACTGATCATATTGCCAAGATCACTGATCTACGTGATCATGTCACAAGTATTGATGAGGAAATACAAGACAAGAAGCTCGTCTCTATCACTCTCAATAGCTTAGCACCGTCATATGGCACATTCGTCACTTCATTGGCCATTGTTCTCAGGGCAGTCCCACTCTCGTTCGATGAGTTAGTTGGGCTTTTGTTGCAGGAAGAGGAGAGATGCTTAAATTTTGCCGCAGCCTCTCATCAGGGTGAGCAAGCGCTTGCCATGGGTGGAAAGGGCAAATTTCAGAAAAAGTTTGAGCCAAAACACAGCCATAAAACACAGCCCAAGGAGGGGAATGCAAGCAGTTCAAGCAAAAATCAGAAAAAGGGCAAATGCAATTATTGTAAGAAGCCAGGGCATTACATCATAGAGTGTCAGAAAAGGATTGCCAATGAAAAGAAGAGGCAAAGAGACAGCTCCAGCAGTAATTTTGTTGCCCCCACTGAAACTCGTGCTTCAGATGCACATGGTGAAGCTCATCTTGCCCAACGTGATAGAGATTTTGTGTTTGCTGCATTTAATGAGAAGATGGATACCAAGGGGGATTTGAATGCTGAAAATCAATCAGGGGATGCTTCCCTTGTTGCGCAAGTGATACATGCTATATCGATAGTGGTGCTACTAAGCACATGACTCCTCGCCAAGAGTGGTTTGAGAGCATCACACCTGTTCATGGCAGACAGGTTACATGTGCCAATGATGCTTCTCAAGACATCATCGGAGTTGGGCACATTCCCATTCAGCTTGATAATGGGAAAGTTAAGTATATCCGAGATGTTTGGTATGTTTCATATTTGAGGCAAAATCTGATTTCAGTTTTAAACATTGCCCATGATCAACATATGTTGGTCGAATTTTAGGATAACCAATGAAGGATCAAGGATCCAAAGAAAGGGTATGGCGTTGTAAGAACAGGCACATATGACAGAGGCTTGTACAAGCTTGATGCTCAACCTTATGATCAGAAGGTATTGGCTGTAGCAAACATTTCCCAGGCTGATTTATGGCATGCGAAGTTTGGACATGTCCATCACAGAGCATTGTCCTACTTGTACAACAATAATATGACTCGGGGAATGCCAAAATTGCAGCAACCAACAAATGAAGTGTGTGAGGGGTGTGCACGTGGCAAATTGCATCGCTTGCCATTCAGTAAACAAGGTAAGAATTGGGTCAAGGCAACCAGAGTGTTGCAGATAGTGCACAGTGATGTATGTGGCCCCATGACTATTCCCATGCATAGAGAAGCAAGGTACTTTGTGACCTTTATAGATGACTTCTCCAGGTTCACATGGCTTTTTCTCATGAAGGAAAAATCTGAGGTGTTCTATTGGTTTCAGGAGTTCAAAGCTATGGCTGAGAACCAAACCAATTCTAGAATTGAAACACTCAACTCGAAAAGAGGGGGAGAGTACATGTCACATGCATTCCAAGGATTTTTGAAGCAACATGGGATTAAACATCACTTGACATCGAAAATCTGATGGATTGAAGAGCTGCTGCTCCTCCCCGCTCCCTTGCTACACCCTCTCCCTCAGCCTATCCCTCCCTCTCTCCCTTGCCCTCAGCCCCTCCCCCTCCCTCAGCCCCTCCCTCCCTTCTCCTCCTCCCCTTCAGCCCACCCCCTTCCAGCCCGCTCCCTCTCCTCCCCCTCTCAGCCTGCTCCTCCGCCCCCTCCCTGCCTCTCCGCCCCCTCCCTGCGCCTCTCAGCCTGCCCCTTCCTCTCCCTCTCCTCCCCCTTCCCTTCAGCCCGCTCCCTCTCCTCCCCCTCTCAGCCTGCTCCTCCGCCCCCTCCCTGCCTCTCAGCCCGCCCCTTCCTCTCCCTCTCCTCTGCCTCTCAGCCTGCACCGCCCCCTCCCTGCCCCTCCCTCTCCTTCCTCTCCCTCTCCTCTCCCTCTCAGCCTGCCCCATCCCCCTTTCTCCCTCTCCTCTCCCTCCTCTCCCTCTCCTCTCCCTCTCCTCTCAGCCCACCCCCTCCCTACCCCTCAGCCCGCCCCCTTCCTGCCTCTCCTTCCTCTCCCTCTCCTCTCCCTAGCCTGCCTCCTCCCTCCCTCTCAGCCTGCCCCCTCCCCCTCAGCCTCTCCCCTTTACCCCTCCCCTCTCCGCCCCTTCCCCCACTCCCTCCTCACCTCCTTTCCCTGTTTTCTACCCCCTATCTCCCGCAACATTTTTTGGAGCGGAAGGAGCCTCCAAATTGTCAGAGTCGGCCTCCTCACCTCGATTGGCGATGGATACTCCATCAGCCAATCCTACTTCACCTCCACCGGCCGCGAAAACTATTACCTTTTCTAAAGACGAGCTGCAGCAGCTCAAGAAGGATGTAGAGATTGAATGCTCCACCACGTTGCTAGCACGCATCTTCGGGTCTCACCCCTCCAGATCCCAAGCCAGAGACTGGATGCTTGCGGCTCTCCCCCCCAGACCTCACTTCACGATTGTTAGATGTTCGTCTTCTGGGACGAGGTTTTTTCCAGGTTGTTTTTGACACTACAGAGGCTGCGAGCACTGTGCTCAAAGCTGAGTTTACACACCTGGGACACAGGAAGATCTTCTTTGAAGCCTTTCATATTGGTTTCGACCCAGTGGAGGCAGATAAGGAAATCTTTTCTCTCTTCATCAGATTTCCCGGGCTTTTCTAGGTTTACCATCGACTTCTTTCTGTTATTTTGGCGCAGTTGCTGAGATCCCACCCCTCCCTAGGTTACCATTGACTGCAGCAGAGGCAACCAAGGCTGATGGGGTACCTAGAGTTAGGGTCCTCTGTAAGGATCCTAACCTCAAGATGGATCATGTTATGATCGAGTGCCCGGATGGTTCCTTTTTTCGCCAGAGAGTAGAGATTTCAGGCAGACAGGACCAGTGTAGGATATGCAGGACCATTGGACACTTTGCCAGGGATTGCCCCAGGAAGAAGAAAAGGCCCAAGAAGCCCTCTGGTACAACTACCACCCATGGCCTCGACAGGGGGGACAGGGGGGTGGTAAAGGTCCAGCACTTGCTCCTCGGCCTCGATAGAGGGGTGGTACAGGTCGAGCACCTGCTCCTCGACCTTCGCACGGCTGTCCTCCTCAGGATGGTGGTGGTACAGCTCCAGCACCTGCTCCTCGGCCTCGACAGGGGGGTGGTACAGGTCCATCACCTGCTCCTCGACCCCCACCTACCTCAGGGGCACGCGACGCTCTCTAGTGGGTTCCTGCACGTGTGCAGATCCCTCCTTCAGTTCACGAGGGTACATTAATGGACTCTGCTTCACCTCGAGCTGTCCCTCCAGTCTCATCTCGCACAGTCTGAGACACTGAAGCTTCGACCCGGTTGCAGCTTCTTCCCTAGATTTAGCAGTGCCAGACGCTCTTCTTGAGGCAGTAGAGGTCTCTGCGGCTGGGCAGACACAGGATAGAGAGCAGTCCTCACTTCCTCCCTTGGATAGGGGGAAGGGGATGGTTTACACTATTGATCCTCTTCCCTCAGAAGGGATCCTTCGCACTCCGGTGTCTGGCTTGCTCCAAAGGAACTCTTTTTCAGCCCTGGCAGATGGTTCAGATTTCCGACAGGAGGAGTTTGTACTCGCTACTTTTGGGGAGCCAATGATTGGGTTTCCTGTTGACAGGGCTTCTTCTTCAGGTGGCAGGGTTCTTTCCCCTGTTGATTTTCTGCCACTTGGTTCCATTCCTCCCTCCTCGAGCAGGAGGTCTTCCCCTTTTGAGGGGTTTGTTTCCGCCACGAGGTTGGGTAAGGTGTTCCACTCTACATCCTCCCGTCGATGAGGATTATTAGTTGGAACATACAGGGCCTAGGTGACGTCCCACATCGCCGCCGTAGACAGCTGATCCGGGATCAGCTTCATCCAGGTGTTACTGGGGGTTCCATTGATATCTTATTTATTCAAGAGCACAAACTGGATTCTAGAGATTGTGCTAAGTTAGGAAAGTTGCTTTCTAGCCATACTTTTTGGTCGCCTGCCTTGGGCACCAGGGGGGGCACTTCTATTTCAGTTTCGCAGTCGGTTCTCCCATTAGTTGTTGGACACGGAGTCATTATTACCTCTAGAGCTCAGTGGATTATTCTTTTGATTGGAGGGCGTAAGGTTGGTTTCCTTAACCTATATGCCTCCAACATTAGAGGGGAACGTGTCCTTATGTGGAAGAATTTGCTCTCCTGGGCCCCCATTGTGGATTCATGGGTGATTGGAGGTGACTTTAACATGGTCGAGTTACCGTCAGACAAAAAAGGGGGTAGAGAAGGCGGACTTCACTCTTTGGAGAGAGCAGCTTGGGATGCCTTCCTTTTTCACTTCTATGGTAGAGATACTTGGTGGGATGATGCCTTTCTTATTCAGCCATAGTCCCTCATGTTCTCTTGGTCAAACAGGAGGCAGCAAATGCCTATTCATGCATGCATTGACAGATTCTATGTAGATGATTGGGCACTAGATAGAGGTGGATCAGAGGCAGCCCTACAGATATGGGTTTCTCATGTCCAGGGTGGGCAGCCAAATCCATCACATGTAGCTGCTGCCCTTTCTGGTATTAGCAACTTCTACCGCTCAGTTGCTTGTACCAGGAGACGAGATATTCTCAGACGTGAGATTGGTGTTCGCCAGCAGTTGGCAGCTTTGCAGAGGGAAGAGCAGAAACGGTCTTCAGATGCTTGGATTCAGGAGCGCCTTGCTGCAGCAAGGGCTCATCATCAGATATTGCTTGATCAGAGAGCAAAGTATGCCTTTCATGCACGGGAGTCCTTCTGGATTCAGATGGGTGGTAGTGTCAATAAAC
Organism: Dipteris shenzhenensis; assembly: GCF_047967505.1. Taxonomy (NCBI): domain Eukaryota; kingdom Viridiplantae; phylum Streptophyta; class Polypodiopsida; order Gleicheniales; family Dipteridaceae; genus Dipteris; species Dipteris shenzhenensis. The sequence goes on from NC_141611.1 coordinate 36,377,518, forward strand.
ACTTTCTCTCTACTCTTGGCCCTAGACATAGTAGAGAGAGTGTATCCCAGCTTATTGACTCACACGGGGTTTTACAGACAGCAGAGCCTGATGATGTGTCTTACACATAGCTTCAGATTTCTATGCCACCCTTCTTACTGCTGATCCTGAGACACATGATAGAGAGGATGCTAGACAGGCTATTTGGCAGAGCATCCCTGTGTTGGTGAATCCGTGTATGCATGTTCTACTCGATGCACCTTTCACCAACACAGAGATCAGGACTGCACTTTCAGCCCTTCACAAGGGCAAGTGCCCAGGTTCGGATGGCCTCACCCCATCTTTTTTATTTTGGGATATGATAGGAGACTATATTACTTCAGCCCTGTAGGCTATTTGGGACTCTAGCGAGATGCCTGGGTCGCTTACAGAGGGTCTCATCCACCTTGTCCCAAAAGGAGGCTGCAGAAATTTAGTGTCCCAGTGGAGGCCTCTCACACTTCTGGGGACTTGTTAGAAGATTCTGGCCAAGGCTATCAGCCTCCGATTGCAGCCCCTTCTCCCTGATCTTATTCATGACACTCACACGGGATTTGTGCATGGCAAAAGCATTTTTGATAACATTTTCTCTTTCTGGGAAGCTTCAGAGTGGGCCATGCAAAGTGGCCAGAATCTAGCCATTCTACTTTTGGATTTTGAGAAAGCTTATGACAGAGTAGATTGGGGTTTTTTGGAGGGAACCCTTCTACGATTTGGATTTACTGATGCTTGGATCAGAGGTGTTTCCTCTTTGTACAGATCAGCCCACAGCCAGGTACTTATTGGTGAGGTAAGGGGTGAGAGATTTCAGATTTCGAGATCAGTCCGTCAGGGACGCCCCCTTGCTCCTTTCCTTCTTTTGTTCGTGGCCGAAGCTATGAGTATCTATGTTAGATCTCAAGCTAACATCTTTGGGCTGAGACTTCCCATCAGAAGGGAAGAGGAGCTACTTGACAGTGAGTTGGCAGATGACACAGCAGTTTACTTGGATGCCACTCCACAGACGCTCACTTCTTTCAGGACAGCATTGGATTTATTTTGCTTGGCGGCAGGGGTGCAGATAAATTGGCATAAATCCAATGGCTTTTGGATCAGTGATGAGGACACTCCAGTTTGGGGGCTTGACATAGGATTCACTTGGGTTCAGAGGGGTGAGCCTATCAGGTATTTGGGCTGCCAGGTCGGATTGGATATTTCTTCCACGTAGCAGTTTGCTCCCGTTTTGGAGAGCATCAGGAGGAAGCTTCTTTTTTGGAGCTTAGCCAAGCTAGATCTTGCCTCTAGAGTTGTGGTGGTCGACCAGGTCCTCTTGGCCAGAGCCTGGTTTGTTTGTTCATGCCGGTGCTGTTCTAGGGATTGCATCCTTCAGCTCAGAAGACCGATCAGAAACTTTCTTTGGAGTGGGCTTGATGGCACATCAGATGCCTTAGCCAGGGTGGCTTGGGAGACCCTCGTCCTCCCTACACAGGAAGGGTGCCTCAATATTATTGAGCCAGATTTACAGTGCAGAGCTTTACTTTGCAAGATGGTGGTGCGGGGACTTATGCCAGGGCAGGAACCGTGGAAGGACTTTCTGATTAGCAGCATACAGAGGTGCACACCTTCTTCAGGAGGAGACTGGATGAGCAGTGTTAGGTGGATCTTCACCACAGCACGCCTCAGATCACCTTCATCCCCTCTCATGGTTGCCATTCTGAAAGCTTGGGCCAGTTTCAGAAGCACTCTTCGGAGGATTCCTCCTTCCTCTCGGGAAGAGATTGATAGGCAACCCATCATGTGGAATGACAGTATTTTAGCTGATCATGGCATACCACTGGGTGCCTCACTCTACATGCAGTGGTCCAGGTGGGAGAGGGGACCTACATCATCTATGGGGTCTTGGAAAGCTTTCCGCAGGCTTCCAGAGGAGACCAAATCAAGGTTGACAGGACATCTCAGAGGGAGTGCAGGGAGGATCTTGCGCAGATTGAGGCAGCCCTTCCAGAGGCTTGGGTAGACACAGATGATATGCCACTCACTTCCTCCACTTGGGCAAGTACTTTTACGAGAGGCGGTGTTCCGCTTCAGGTTTTGGCCTTTCGAGATGCACAGGAGAATGCTTTGGTTTTTAGTGTCCAGGATGGTGGCAGATTGCTCAAGTCCACAGAGGACATCTTGCTTGAGTCTGCTTTTCAACCTATCAGGGTTGTAGGTCTTTTGGTGCAGGGATCAGATTCAGAGTGGTTCCTAGACCCAGACCCCCGGCTACTCTCCACCGGGTCTTGGAGGCTCTGGCTCTTTGGGGGAGTTCCCATCAGGTATTTGCAGTAGGACCCCGGAGAGTGGGAGTGGATTGACACAAGGCGTCGAGAGAAGAGCATCCCCTTCTTTCATTACACGGTCAGTAATGCCAGGAGATATCAGCTCAGTAGTAGAGGTTGGAGACCTTCCAGAGTTCCTCATTGGGAGACATTTGATATCACTGAGGATCTGTAGAGGTATTTCTGGAGGAGACTCTGGAAATCCCACAGGAATAGAAAGATCACTATCTTCTTTTGGCTTTCTATCCATGGAGGGATTGTAGTGAACCTTTGGAGGTCCAGGTTCGGAGCCGACCCTACTTGCCCTCGATGCCTCTCTGCTTCGGAGACTATTCAGCATTGCTTATGGGACTGTAGACAGGTGAGGATGATTTGGATGGGGGTAGCCAGGATTTTCAGTCACTTTGCCCACTTCCCATTTTTTATGACATGGGGCTCAATGGCTTGGCTTTCTCTTACAGGGCCTCAAGTATTCTATGAGAGATTTGACTCCTCTCAGGCCATTTCGGTTCTACGTCAGCGGATTGAGTCCTGTTCGTTGGATGTGGTACCACACCTTCCTTTTACAGTTGTACATGCCTCTGTGGATACTTCTTGAGAGATTCTAGCGAGCATAGCATCCTGGCATATCTGGAGAGCCAGATGCACAGAGGCTTTGGAGGGTACTCAGGTTCATCCCTCACACACATTGGCTAGTATCTGGACAGACACCGTACATACTTTGATGGTCGTATGGACAGGTATGCAGGGAGACTCCCGTGCAGCCTCAGCTAGGAGGGCTTCTTTCTTCAGGGAATGGAAGGATTCTCCTTTCTTCTCTGAGACTACTACAGGGTTGAGGTGGCACTTTCAGCCCCAGCCTTGGTTGTTTTCCACCTCACTTTTAGGGGGTTTTTATTTATTCTCATGATTTCATGATGATTCCGCTTTGAGCTTGCTCTCGTGGGTTTTTTCTCTTACTTAATAGAAGTCTCTTTCTTGGGAAAAAAAAAAAAACATCACTTGACATGCCCTTACACACCACAAGAGAATCCACTCCCTGAGAGGAAGAATCATACTCTAATGGAAATGACAAGATGCATGCTGAAGTTCAAGAGAGTCTCAAAGGCTTTTTGGGGAGAAGCAGTTGTGACAGCCACTTACATTCAAAACAGATGCCCTACCAAAGCTTTGGTTAATGTGACTCCATTTGAGGCTTTGTATGGCTTTAAGCCAAAGGTTAGTCATTTCAGAGTTTTTGGCTTAGTGGCATATGCTTTGGTTCCAGATGCACATCGGACAAAGCTTGATGACAAGAGTGTCAAATGCATTTTCGTGGGGTATAGCACTGAAAGCAGGGGATTTAGGCTTTATAATCATGCTACCAGGAAGGTATCAGTAATGAGTGCATGCAGCCCGCTAGTGTAGACTTGCCACCATACGATGACACCTCTTTGGACATCATCCAATTTGAGGATGATGAGATGGAGTCTCTTGATGCTTCCCCTTCTAATTCTCATAGTTCAAATGGCTTGCCACATGTTGAGGATGGCTCTCCCTCAAATGTTTCAGATTTGCAGCCAATTAATGAGAATAGACCGCCTCATGTTTGGAGGCATTATCAACGTCGTGAGCCTACTAAAGATGTTGATGCAGCTCCGAGTGGTACAGAAGAGAAATCTATTCCACGTTGGGCAAGGTTAACCATTCAAGATGCTAAGGATCAGCCTACTTTGGGAAAAACCTGGGCCAGCACAATCAAAAAAAGGTCAATTTTGCTTTGATGACCTCATTGATGGAAGCTGAAAATGAGCCTCAGAGCTTCAAGGATGCTCAGCATAACCCGGCATGGCAAAAAGCTATGGAACGTGAGATTAAATCCATTGAGAAGAATGCCACATGGGACTTGGTTGATGTGCCCATTGGGAAAAATGTGGTTGGCACCCGTTTGGTTGCCAAGGGGTACGCACAAGAGGATGGAATAGATTATGAGGAGACTTTTGCTCCAGTGGCCAAGATGACCACCATTCGTTCTGTCATCTCTCTTGCTGCGTTTTATGGTTGGTCAGTGATAGAACATACAATGGTATGGTATTGTAGGCTAGACTTGGTCTAAGTTATAACTTTAGATCTCGCATTTCCTTGCTGTTTTTCATCAGTTTCCAGCCTATTTTCAGCTCGCATTTCTCTAGGAGGACCATCTGGGCTGGACGACCTCATTCCTGGTAGTTTTGTTGCTGATTTTGGACTGTTTCAGCTCCCAAAATCTGGTCGACTTCTTTCTGGAATCATCTTGGAGCTAGTTTGGACTGGGAGATCAATTTTCTTGTGATATTTTACACGCAGCAGACAAAAATCAAAATTGGGGGCAAGTTATTAGATGCATATTGAGCCAAAGGTTGGCTAACGGTGAATGCTATCATTGGATGCCTTTTAAGCAAACATTTGCTTCAGATTTTATACCTTTGGTTGATGCTTATTGAGCCTTTGTTGGGCTGAAAGTTGAGAATACTTATAGAGCAAATACTATTGCCCATTTTGCCTTGTGATTCCGGAAGGGAATTGTGCTTTGTGACAACACCTTTGGGGTAGATTTGCTATCCTTTCTAAGAATTTTGGCAACCTGACTGAACCGGATAAGTTGGATGGATCAAACTATGCCTTGTGGTCTTTTATGCTGAGGAATATTTTGGTTGGAAAAGGCCTTTGGGATATTGTTAGTGGAGATGAAATTAGGCCTGTGACTGCTCCTGGTACTCCTAGCAGTCAAGGTTCTATTGCTAGCTCATCTCATCCTCTTTCTGAGGAGCAAAAGAAGTTTGACCGTCGCAATGCTCAAGCACTTTCTTTGATTTCCATGTCAGTGAAGAGGCACATCATGAAGACTATTAAGTCTTGTACTTCTTCTAAGGATGCTTGGGACAAGTTGTCCCGTATGCATAATGTTAAGAATATGGCCAGGGTGATTGCACTCAACAATCAGCTTAAGGAGCATGTAGCAAAAATTACAGATTTGTGAGATCAGCTTGCAAATGTTGATGAGGAGATTGAAGAGAAGAGATTGGTCTCTATCACTCTTAATAGTCTTGCTCCTTCATATAGTACATTTGCTACATCATTGAGCATCACTCTCAGGGCTGCATCTATTTCTTTTGAAGAATTGGTTGGTTTGTTATTGCAGGAAGAAGAAAGAGCTCATAATTTTTCTCGTAGCTCTCATGGCAGTGAGCAAGCTCTAGCCACTGGGGAGAGGGGAAATTTTCAGAAATATAAGCCTAAAAACAACCAGCCACAAGGGGCAAATAATAGTACCAATAATGCCAGATCAAGCAAAGATGCTAAGGTGAAAAAGGGCAGATGCAATTACTGCAAGAAGCCAGGCCATTACATTCTAGAATGTCAGAAATGCATTGCAAATGAGAAGAAGAGGCAAGGCAACTCAAACAGTAATTTTGTGGCTCATACTGAGAACAATGCATCTGGCTCACATGCACACTTTGCTCAGGATGATCAGGATTTTGTATTTGCAGCCACACTCTCTAAGATATCTTCCAGGGGGGATTGTGATTGTGATCATGCTATTGCTCATAGCAATAATGATGATGCCTATTCACTTAATGTGAATGAGAATAGCGGTGCTTCACAGCATATGACTCCTCATAAGGAGTGGTTTGAGAGCATCAAACTTGTGTATGGGTGGCAGGTTACTTGTGCCAATGATGCTTCTCAAGACATTACAGGAGTGGGACATATTCCCATTAAGCTTGATAATGGCAAAATCAAGTATATTCGTGATGTTTGGTATGTTCCAGAGTTGCGGAAGAATCTTATTTCAGTTCCATCCATAGCTCATGATCAGCACATGCTTGTGGAGTTTCAGAATGATTAATGCCGAATTAAAGATCCTAGAAAGGGATATGCAGTGGTTGCCACTGGCACTTATGATAAGGGTCTTTATAAGTTGAATGCTAAGCCCCATGTGCAGCATGCCTTGGCCGCGTCTAATGCATCTTCATGGGATTTATGGCATGCTAGATATGGTCATGCACATCATAGAGCATTGGCATACTTGCAGAATAATCAAATGGTTGAAGGGATGCCAAAATTGCAGCAACCATCTAGTTCTTTTTGTGAAGGGTGTATTATGGGAAAGTTGCACTATTTGCCTTTCAAAAAGGATGGATCAGTCAGAGCCTCACATATACTGCAGCTTGTGCATAGTGATGTATGTGAGGTGAATGTGCGGTCACATCGTGGTGCCAAGTATTATTGGTCTTTTATTGATGATTACTCCAGATTTACATGGATCTTTCTCATGAAAGAGAAATCTGAGGTGTTTCATTGGTTTCAGGAGTTCAAAGCACTTGTTGAGAACCAAACTAATGCCAAGATCAAAACACTCAGAATAGATAGAGGAGGGGAGTACATGTCTCATGCCTATAAGAATTATCTGGCTCATCATGGGATTCATCATCAGAAGACATGCCCTTACACACCAGCTCAAAATAATGTTGCTGAAAGAAAGAATAGGACTCTCATGGAGATGACCAGATGCATGCTGAGCTACAAAAAGATGCCTAAAGTATTTTGGGGAAAGGCTGTAGTTACAGCCACATACATTAAAAATAGATGTCCAACTAAAGCATTGGTGAATCGGACTCCGTTTGAGGCATTCTATGGATATAAGCCAAAGGTTAGCCACTTCAGAATTTTTGGATCAGTGGCATATGCATTAGTACCAGATCAACACAGATTCAAGCTTGATGATAAGGGAATCAAATGCATATTTCTGGGTTATAGTACTGAAAGCAAGGGCTATAGGCTTTACGATCCTGAAACATGGAAAATTATCATAAGCAAAGATGTTGCTTTCAATGAAAATGATTGCTTTATGCCTAATGATTTACATATGCCCATTGAGGGCACTACACCTTTGGATATTGTTCATTTTGAGCCAGAAGATATGCCATCACATGTGTCTAACACACCAAGTTCTTCCTCCATTACATCTGGAGAAATTTCCCATATTGATGAAGGTAGCACTTCTGAAATTTCAGTTCAGAAATCAGTCAATGAAAATCAACCTATTGTCTATGAAAGGAGGGTAAAATTTGCAGATCAATCTCAGCCTGCTGCAACTAGTCATCCCCTTCTTAGATGGGCTCGGGCTACCATTCAGGATGCACAAAATCAGCCTGTGTTGGGGAGAACAAGGTCTAGCACAAGGCAAGCACAAAATCAGGTCAATTATGCCTTGATGAGCACAGTTATGGAAGCTGAAATTGAACCTCATTGTTTTGAGGATGCTCAGGGACACCCATTATGGGAAGATGCTATGAAATCTGAAATTCAGTCCATTGAAAAGAATGCCACTTGGGAATTGGTCGATCGCCCTATTGGGAAGAATGTAGTTGGCACCAAGTGGATTTATAAGTTGAAATATCATTTTGATGGCACAGTTGAGAAACATAAAGCCCGTTTAGTTGCCAAGGGGTATAGTCAAGAGGAAGGAATTGACTATGAGGAGACTTTTGCTCCTGTAGCCAAGATGACAACCATTCGGACTGTCATTTCTCTTGCTGCAAGTTACAGTTGGCTTGTTTATCAGATGGATGTGAAGACGGCCATGGAGACCTAAAGGACGAGGTCTATGTGCAGCAGCCCCAAGGTTTTGTGGTTAAGGGACAGGAACAAAAGGTATGCAAGCTTCGCAAAGCTTTATATGGGCTGAAACAAGCACCTCGGGCTTGGTACCATAAAATCCATCAGTTCTTGTTATCACAGGGCTTTGTTAGCACTCATACTGAGCCAAATCTCTATGTACTTCAAGAAAAATCAGAAATCATCATTCTTATTCTTTATGTGGATGATATCATGCTTACTGGCAGTGATGAGGGAAATATTGCATCAGTTAAATCAGCTTTGTCTCAGTCATTTGATATGATAGCCAGACTTGGGTTTACTGCACTATTGTTTGGGCATTGAGTTTTGGCAAATTCAAGATGGTATTTTCATGTCCCAAACTAAGTATGCCAGGAGTATATTACAGAGATTTCACATGGAGAATAGTAAGCCTGCAGCTACACCTCTTGAGAAGGGTCTCAAACTGTCTAAGTATGATAAGGCTAAAAATTTTGATGGCACTTTGTACAGACAGTTGGTGGGGAGTCTTATCTATTTGTGTTCCACAAGGCCTGATATTGCTTATGCTGCAGGAGTATTGAGTCAGTTTATGCATTGTCCCACTATCACTCATTGGAATGCTGCCAAGCGTGTTCTCAGATATGTGCATGGCACTATTACTCTTGGGATGCATTATACCAATGCTTGTGATCTTGATCTATGTGGCTTCACAGATTCTGATTGGTCAGGGGACATTGATGATAGAAAATCCATTTTTGGCTACTGTTTCTCTTTGGGTTCCACATGCATATCTTGGTTAAGTAAGAAGCAAGCCAAGGTCTCTCTTTCTTCTAGTGAAGCGGAGTATAAGGTAGCAAATATAAAGAAAATACTTGGAGACAAATAAAACAATACCGAAGACAATTAATGGCTGAAGAAGATATATATATATATATCACAAACGGAACTCAGTACAAGTGAAGATATGAGAGAAGCTCTGGAGGAAGCAAACGTCAGTCCTGACAACTGTAGTGGACTTCTGCACTAGCTCCACAAGTTGGAACTGAACCAAATCTGAGACAGCAAACTGATGCAGGGGTTGCTGCAGATTTGGAATAGAAAGAACATAATCTGGAGCGGAAGTTGGAGGTAGATCTGGAGCAGAAGTTGAGGGCAGATCTGGAGCAGGAGTTGGGACAGATCTGAAGCTAAAAGAAGGCAGATCTGGAGCAGAAATTGGAGCAGATCTGATGCAGAAAGGAGGGCAGAACTGAAGCAGAAAAGAAGGCTGATCTAGAGCAGAAAAGGGGGCAGATCTGGAGCAGAAAGGAGGGGCAGATCTGGGGCAGAAAAGAGGACAAATCTGGAGCAGAAAGGAGGGCAGCAGAGAAGGCAGCCAGGAGGCAGAAGTTGAGGCAGCAGAGGAGGCAGCTAGGAGGCAGAAGTGGCTCAGGGTGTGCAGGAACCTCTGGAGCTGGAAGAGAAGATGATAGAGTACCTAGCCCCCCCCCCCTTTAAATAGGAAGGGGCTTTAACTCGGTCAACCAACAGGTTGACCGACCTGGTCAGATTTGACCGACCAGGTCAATCTGGTCGGCCAGATCTGGTCAGGCCAGAAAAAAACTTTTTTTAATAATATATATATTTTTTGTTTAACCTCTGAACCGGGGCTTTTGACAGTTCTTTAGTTGTGGATTTTGCCTCTAATTCAGGGTTTCTTTGACAGGATTCGGAGAGGCACCAGTGGTGTTTGTACCTGTTTATCTTGTCCTGGAGAATTGGAGATTGCCTGGCTTAACACCCCCTCTCAATGTCCAATGTAGACAGGAGAAGCAAAGAGGTGTTCCATGAGTGATCTATCATCTTCATCAGCCTTTTTTTTTTTTTTTTTTTTTTGGGTTTGAAATAAAGGGTTTTCATTTAGATGGAGATGCCTACAAAGTAGGTTTTCATCTTCACTAAATGCCCAGATGATGGTACAAAAAAAAAAAAAAAAAAAAAAAAGAAAGAAAGACTTGAAGGAGTGTCCTCGCAGGGGATTTGTTCACTTCCTTAAGTACACAAAGAGAAAAAAAACTGCTAAAAAGAAGGAGGAGGTAAACCAATCCCCAACCGTGGACAGAGATGCTCAAGAGTAGGGCGATTAACCGGCTTGGTAAGAATATCAGCATGATTATCGGCAGCTGGAACATAGATCAACCGAATAGTACCTAATTCCACTTGCTCGCGAGTAAAATGAAAGTGAACACCGACATGTTTGGTGCGGTTGGAAAAAATGGGATTGCCTGCGAGAGCAATGGCACTTTTGTTGTCGACATAGAGGATCGTGGGTTCAGTACAAGGAAAGTGTAGCTCTGCCAAAAACTGTCGGAGATATATGGCCTCTGTGGCACAATCATACAAGGCCCGGTATTCAGCCTCAGTAGAAGAACCAGCAACAGTTTCTTGATTACGGCTAGACCAAGAAACAGGTGCCGAGCCAAACGAGAAAATATAGCCGCCATGAGAACGACGATTGTCCGGGTCACCAGCCCAGTCGGAATCAGTGTATCCCTGTAGGGTTAGTCCTAGTCTGAAATGTAAACCATAAGAGTAAGTACCACGAATGAACCGCAAGATACGAATACATGCATGCCAATGAGTGAGCTTGGGTTCATTAAAATACTGACTGAGAATAGAGACGGAGTAAGCAAGATCAGGACGAGTGTGAAGGAGCCAGAGGAGTTTGCCAACAACCTGGCGATAGAGATGTTTATCAAAGGGAGGAGACTCCAAGTCTTTTGAGAGCTTTATGGTGGGATCTAAGGGAGTGGCAGCCAGCTTAGGCTCATGAGGAATGATTTGATCAAGGAGTTGAAGAGCATATTTCTGTTGAGAAACAAAAATACCACCAGAATGTTGTACAACTTCCATGCCTAAGAAATAGGACAGCCGACCGAGATCAATCATTTCAAAAGTGATGCTGAGTTGAGTTTTAATGTATTGAAGTGTAGTGGGAGTGGAGCCTAAAAGCAAAAGATCATCGACATAGGGTAAAATAAAGCAGACCCCCTCTGACGAATGATGGATATATAAATTTGGATCAAAGGAGTAGAATGAAAACCATTAGTTTTGAGGAAGGTGTCTATCCAGTGGAACCATGATCGAGGTGCTTGTTTAAGCCCATAAAGAGCTTTGCGGAGACGGAAAACCTTATTTTCATGGCCAGGAGGAGAAAAACCTGGTGGGGGAGTCACATAGACTTCTTCATCAAGGTAGCCATTGAGAAAGGCACTCTTGACATCCATTTAATAGATAGTCCAGTGGTGATGAGCATAACGCAAAAGTTGACATTCAAACTCATAAAAAGTAGGAAGAGAAGGTTGAGAAATGATTTGTTGCATAAAACTGAAATACTTGGGCGGAAGTTTATTTAAAAAGAAAGTAACTTGGTCATCCTCGGATTTGGGAGGACCAGTTGTGGCAAATTCAGCAACTAACCGCCGGTAATCTGCTAGTTTAACCTTGAGATCATCGTCAGCAAGAACCTGGAATTGTTGGAGATCATGGTCAAGATTGATGCGACAAGTACGATCTCGAGCTGCATAGCGGTCAGTGAGATGTGCCCATCGCTCAGAGGCAAGATCAAAATGCTGTAATTGAGAGTGAAATTCAGGTAAAAGACCTTGCATAATTTCAACAATGGCAGTGGCATTACGATGTCGCCACGAACGAACTACCTGAGGAGGATAAACATGAGGATCAAGTGGCGATTCGGTACCTTGAACGAGTTCCCATAGGTCTTGAGAATCAAGCACATGGCACATAAGGTTTGACCATGTGGTATAATTAGACCCGTTAAAACGAGTCATATCAGTGAAAGCATGTTTGGCTGTTGCAGAGACAGGGTGAGGGGAAGAAAGAGAATGATAGGGAGAAGCAACCGGTGGAGGCAGAAGAGAATTTGGAATAGAAGCAGAGTGAGAAGAAGGGAGAGGTGGCATCACCGGAGGAAGAAAAGAATTTGGAAAAGGTCCTGAGGGGGAGGGATGAATATGAGAGGCGGGATAAGACATGAGAGGTGAAAAAGAGGCAGCGGGAGAGATAGAGGGAAATAAACTATAGGAATCCAGTGGCATGGGAGAAGGAGGAGGATGAGAAACCACTGGAGGAAAGATGGCAGAGGAAGAGATGAGAGGGATGGGAGGGAGGGAAGAATGTGAACCGAAAGCAAACTCAATGTCAGACGCATTTCTCCTTTCTCATCTGCGAGTGTTCACATGCATGTATGGATCTGTGTCCTCGTGATTACTTGTTCCTATGCCTTGCATAACAGAAGGAGTTGCACTAAGGGAATAGGGCAACATACCTTGCACTGATTCTTGTGGAATAGGCACTGTCGAATAATCCAATGTTCTCATGCCGGCCTATCCTCTTTCATCAGTGGAGAGAACCGTGGAGAGGTAGAGGCACGAGGTGTGCCGGTACCTGCTTCAAGTTCCTTCCATTTCTGGAATTCAGCAAATTCTTTAAAGAGTTTGGAGAGGTATTCATCACCTTCAATCCTAGCAGACTCTCTCTCGACATATGTCGAATGTGGTGGTTAAATAGAGGTTGATTCAGGCTGAGATCGCTTCGGGGAAGAGGGAGAAGACATCTTCAGGTGATGATTTATCTTCCAAGCTTTCCAGATCAAGGCTCAGGTGTCGATTGGCACACCTGGCTCTGATACCATATAAAGAAAATATTTGGAGACAAATAAAACAATACTGAAGACAATTAATGGCTGAAGAAGATATATATATATATCACAAACAGAACTCAGTACAGGTGAGAGAAGCTCTGGAGGAAGCAAACGTCAGTCCTGACAACTGTAGTGGACTTCTGCACTAGCTCCACAAGTTGGAACTGAACCAAATCTGAGACAAATAAAACAAATACTGAAGACAATTAATGGCTGAAGAAGATATATATATATATCACAAACGGAACTCAGTACAAGTGAAGATATGAGAGAAGCTCTGGAGGAAGCAAACGTCAGTCCTGACAACTGTAGTGGACTTCTGCACTAGCTCCACAAGTTGGAACTGAACCAAATCTGAGACAGCAAACTGATGCAGGGGTTGCTGCGGATTTGGAATAGAAAGAACATAATCTGGAGCGGAAGTTGGAGGTAGATCTAGAGCAAAAGTTGAGGGCAGATCTGGAGCAGGAGTTGGGACAGATCTGAAGCTAAAAGAAGGCAGATCTAGAGCAGAAATTGGAGCAGATCTGATGCAGAAAGGAGGGCAGAACTGAAGCAGAAAAGAAGGCTGATCTGGAGCAGAAAAGAGGGCAGATCTGGAGCAGAAAGGAGGGGCAGATCTGGGGAAAAAAAGAGGGCAAATCTGGAGCAGAAAGGAGGGCAGCAGAGAAGGCAGCCAGGAGGCAGAAGTTGAGGCAGCAGAGGAGGCAGCTAGGAGGCAGAAGTGGCTCGGGGTGTGCAGGAACCTCTGGAGCTGGAAGAGAGAAGATGATAGAGTACCTAGCCCCCCCCCCCCTTTAAATAGGAAGGGGCTTTAAGTCGGTCAACCAACAGGTTGACCGACCTGGTCAGATTTGACCGACCAGGTCAATCTGGTCGGCCAGATCTGGTCAGGCCAGAAAAAAACTTTTTTTAACATTTTTTTTTTTTTGTTTAACCTCTGAACCGGGGCTTTTGACAGTTCTTTGGTTGTGGATTTTGCCTCTGATTCAGGGTTTCTTTAACAGGATTCGGAGAGGCACCAGTGGTGTTTGTACCTGTTTATCTTGTCCTGGAGAATTGGAGATTGCCTGGCTTAACAAAATGCAGCTACTACAAAATGCATATGGCTAAGGAAGCTACTTTATGACTTGCATCATTCACAAGATGATCAGGCCACCTCTATCTTGTGTGGCAGTCAGAGTTGCATAAAGACTGGTAACAATCCTATTTTTCATGCTCACATGAAACATGTGGAAAATCACTATCACTTTATATGGGATTGTATAGCAGATGGCATCATTAGCCTCATCTATTGTCCATCTGAGGACAATGTAGCAGATATCTTCACTAAGAGCCTGTCAGCAAAAGTGTTTGTACGTCATCGAACAGGCTTGGGAATCAGAGACATTACAACAATGTCAAGGGGGGTTGTAAAATGACATTGTTTTTCTTGTAATACTCCCATAGGTTGCTACTATATCCTGTTGGATGAATTTGTGCAACCATGGTACTTCAGGTACCCTAGGTACTTCTGAGGAGTTCCCAGAGTACTTCAGCCATACCATTGAGGGGGGATTTGATAGAACATACAATGGTATGGTATTGTAGGCTAGACTTGGTCTAAGTTATTCTAGTCTAGGGTTTTCACTTTATACTTGGGTTTCATATATATCCCAGGTCTTGTACTTCTATTGTTGAACTATTCAGTGGAGCTTTGTGTGTGGACTACACTCTTGTGTTCTTTATCCACTTTGTGTCTCCCCACAGTTCCAACAGTCAGTGTACCAGATGGATGTCAAGACCGCTTTCCTCAATGGAGATCTTAAAGAGGAGGTCTATGTACATCAGCCCCAAGGTTTTGAGGTGAAGGGACAAGAGAACAACATATGCAAGCTCATGAAGGCTCTATATGGGCTGAAGCAAGCACCTCGTTCGTGGTATCAGAAGATACATCAGTTTTTGTTGTCCCAGGGCTTTGTAAACACTCATACAGAACCAAATCTGTATGTTTTGCAGCAAAAATCAGAATTGGTCATGTTGATGTGGATGACATCATACTCACTGGCAGTGATTTGCATCAAATTACAGCAGTGCAATCCGCTTTATGTCACAACTTTGACATGACATATTTGGGCCTATTGCATTATTGTCTTGGCATTGAGTTTTGGCAAACCCATGATGGGATTTCTATGTCACACACAATGTTTTTTTTTTTTCTTTGCAAAAAGAGACTCCTATTAAGTATTAAAGAAAAACCGTTAGAGCAAGCTCCATACGGGATACATCATGCAATGCACGAAAAGCTCAAGAGCCAAAAAGAAAAGATTGAGGCTGATAGTGCCATCTCAATCCGGTAGAAACCTCCGAGTAAAAGGGAGAACCCCTCCAAACTCAAAGAAATATAGTCCTTTTAGAAGAGGCTGCCCATGAAGGGCCTTGCATGCTAGCCCATATGGCTATCAGAGTGTGAACCGTGTTAGTCCAAATACCCATGATGAACACCTGTGATGGGTGTATCTGAGAGGAGAGGCAAGAGATCTGAGAGGGGCGGAAGTGAAAATCCAGCGAGGGTTGGTGTGCAAGCCTGAATGCGTCCAAAAAAGAAATCCTTCCAAGGTTTCTGCCTAGGCATGAGTCCCCTCACCACCACCTTACAAAGCAATGCCCTGCACTGCAAGTTCGGGTCAATGACATTAAGGCCCCCTTCACATGTAGGGAGAATAATGGTCTCCCAGGCCACCCTTGCTGCAACATCTGCTGTGCCATCAAGTCCACTCCATAAAAAATTCATGACTGGTCTGATGAGCTGAGTGATGCAATCCCTAGACTGACACCAACAAGAACACACAAACCAGGAGGTGGCCAAGAGAACCTGGTTCACTACCACAACTCGAGATGCAAGGTCGAGTTTGACAGAGCTCCAGAAAAGAAGCTTTTTCCTTATACTTTCTAGTACTGGGGCAAACTGCTATGCTGGAGAGATGTCCAATCCTACCTAGCATCCCAAATACCTGATAGGAACACCCCTCTGAATCCAGGAAAAGCCAATGTCAACTCCCCATCCTGGAGTGTCCTCATCACTGATCCAAAAGCCAAAGGATTTATGCCAGTTAATGTGTGCCCTTGCAGCTGAGCAAAAAATATCCAAGGCAGTCCGGAAAGAATCAAGTGACTGCGAAGAGGCCTCAATAAAAATAGCAGTGTCATCAGCCAACTCACAGTCAAGAAGCTCCTGCTCCTGTCTCAAGGGAAATCTCAGCCCAAAAAGCTCAGCCTGAGATCTAAGGAAGATACTCATAGCTTCTGCCACAAAAAGAAAGAGGGAGGGGGCTAAAAGCATCCCTGACGAACTGATCTGGAAATCTGAAACCTGTCACCCCTTACCCCTCCAATCAAAACCTAGCTGTGGGCTGATTTGTAAAGGGAGGCCACCCCTCTAATCCAAGCATCTGAAAATCCAAACCGTAGAAGGGTGCCCTCAAGAAAACCCCAATCTACTCTGTCATAGGCTTTCTCGAAGTCCAGGAGTAGAACTGCTAGCCTCTGCCCACTCTGCATAGCCCACTCTGTGGCTTCCCAAAAGGAAAAGATATTATCAAAAATGCTCCTGCCATGCACAAAGCCTGTTTGAGTATCATGGATGAGGTCTGGAAGAAGGGGCTGTAATCGGATGCTGATCGCCTTGGCAAGGATTTTGTAAAGAGTGCCCAAAAGAGTGATGGGTCTCCAATGGGATACAAACTTGTTGCTGCCACCTTTCGGGATAAGGTGAATGAGTCCCTCGGTCAGTGAGTCAGGCATCTCACCCGAGTCCCAAATGCCCTGCAAGGCTGAAGTAATATGATCACCTATCATATCCCAAAAGGCCATACAAAAAGGAGTAAGACCATCGGAACCAGGGCATTTGCCTTTATGGAGGGCAGAGAGAGCAGTCTTGAATTCTTTGTTGGCAAAGCATGCATCAAGTGAGCATAACATCTATGGGGTGACCAACACAGGTAAACTCTGCCAAACTTCATCTCTAGCCACCTCTCTGGCCTGTGAGTTCGGATCTGCGGAAAGTAGGGAGGCATAGAAAGCTGTCGCTAAGTGCATGACGGCTTCGGATGGGACTGCAAAATGCCGTGAGAGTCAATAAGCTGCCTGACACTCTTTCTACTATGTCTAGGACCAAGTGTAGGGAAAAAGTATTTATTCACTCTTCCTCCCATCTGTATCCAAAAGGACTCCCGTGCATGGAAGGCATACTCTGCTCTCTAATCAAGCAAGGTTTGCAAGTGAGCCCTTGCCGCAACAAGGCGCTCCTATATCCAAGCATCTGATGGTCGCTTCTGCTCCTCCCTCTGTAAGGCTGCCAGCTGCCGGTAGATACCAATCTCTCGCCTGAGTACCTCACCTCGCTGAGCACTAGCAATGGAGTGATAAAAGTCGCTGATACTGGCAAGTGTTGTGGCCACATGTGAAGGACCGGCCACCCCCCCTGCATATGAGAAACCTAGATCTCCAACACTGCCTCTGTGAGAGTCTCATCCGTGTATAAGGCGTCGGGGATCCTGATACTGTGAGACCGTCCTCTCACATGAGGCTCTGAGATGGACAAAATTACCGGAAAATGGTCTGAAGTGGAAACACGGGGTGCAATGCAAATTGTCCCCCCTCTATCAAGAGCCCAGTCACCCACATAGAATCTATCCATCCGAGCATGGATAGGCATCTGCACCCTATGGTTCAACCAGGAAAACAAAAGTGACTGAGATTGAATAAGAAATGCATCATCTGACCAAACATCTCTGCCACTGAACCTGAACAAGAAGGCATCCCAGGCTGCTCTCTCAAGGGAGTGGATACCACCTTCTCTGTCCCCTTTCTTATCAGAAGGTGCCTCTACCATGTTGAAGTCACCTCCAATAATCCACGAATCCGCAATGTCAGCCCACAAGAGCAACTCTTTCCAAAACAAAACACGGTCCCCTCTGTTGTTCGGAGCATAGAGGTTGAGGAAACCAACCTTACATCCATCAATCAGAAGTAAAACCCACTGGGCCCTGGAGGGGGTTATGGTACCGTGTCCAATGACCAGAGGGAGAATAGAATCTGAAACTGAAATGCATGTACCTCCTCTGGTTCCCAAGGCAGGAAGCCAAAAATTCCGGCTTGAGAGCAGCTTACCTGACTTGGAGCAATCTCTGAAATCCAGTTTGTGTTCCTGAAGAAAAAGAATGTCTAGGGGACCACCTGAAACACCTGGATGGAACTGATTCCTAATCAGCTGTCTACGACGGCGATGAGGGATGCCGCCCAATCCCTGTATATTCCAACTGGCTATCCTCATCGGCGGGAGGAAGTGGGTTGGAATACCTTACCTGACCTGGTGGCAGAAAAAGAAACCTCTACCGGAGCAGACCTCCTACCATACACTTTTTTTTTTGTGAGAAGAAATCTTTTATTGCTGTAAAATAATTACATTCATAGTTACTTCGAAAATGGCGTAACTACTGCTCAACTAAATATCTCAATATAAGCTGTATACACATCCTGATCAATCAAACGAGTCTGAACACAATCATAGAATGATTGTTGCAGAGATCGTTTGAAAAAAACAAAAGATGAAAATAGTGGATCACCAAAGACTCTGTGATTTCTGTCCATCCATAAAGTCCATAGTGCCCAGTAGTGTACCCATACAAAAAATAAGTCAAAACCCTGTCTCGCTGGCAAACAACCAGAAAAACCTACGAAAAGTAACAGTAGGAAATCTCGCTCGAAGCCTTTGTCGGATGAGAGCGATGAAGTCACAAGTATGTGGACAGAACCAAAAGATGTGAAGCACAGATTCAGTAGAGTGCAGGCATTGCTGAAATCCTATGCCATAAAGAATGATAATGAGCTCCCAAACCGCATTTGCTAGCAGCCATAGAAAGGGATAAAAGTGTGCCATCATCCTAAAGTACATCCGCCACAGATGAAATGCCTTTGAAGGAGAGAAAATAAGAACATCTAGGTTCTTGTATGGCCAAAGAATGGTGGAATACTTTAGACCAATAAATATTCTCAGCCCTCAGAATTTCCCGACAGAGAATCTCAAATATGTTTCCAATCAAGAAGCAGGCGAGAGACAAATGAGCAGCCTCTGATCTTGCCTTGGATAGAGCCAAATAGGAAATCCCACTGAGTAGGCTGCCAATGCCCAAAGGTAGAAGTATGAATATGTAATAAGAGAGAGCGGATCATGAAAACCCAAGGCTGATCTCCTTACATAAACTGCAACATCATTTTCCCTCTATGAGCAAGTAAATGCATTTGAATATTGAGAATGTTCAGACCCCCGTGCATCTTTGGAGAACAGAGACGATGCATAGAGAGTAATCTGAGACTTTTCTTGCCATTTTTTGAACACCAAAAAATTTCCATGATAGCTGACATAAAGGAAACCAGATCTGCCTTAGTGAACATAATGAGAGGCAGATAAAATTGTATGTATGCTATCAAAATGGATTGTGTGATTCGCAAACGAATATGTAATGGCCAAGTTGCAAGCTTCCAATATTCAAGTTTTGCCCTCAACTTTGTTAACACCCAATCAGTTTGTTGGGAACGGGTGAGTCCCCAACCTAGAGAATAGCCAAGATGTCGAATCAATTGAGAAGCAGGGACAATTTCCCCAGGCCACAAAATATTGTGCCATTCTTGAGCATGCAACGGCAACAATTTTGATTTCTAAAAATTGACCCGAAGACCAGCAGCCAATCCATATGTAGAAAGAGCCTGCATAATCATGGACAGATCACTCCGAGTATTTTTTGGGGTAAAGAATGAATCATCAGCATATGCTTGAGCGATCATGCTATGGCTGCCAGGAATCTCCAAACCATGCAATTGGTCAGTGTCCAAAAGGTGGTCCATATATTGAAGCATTGGATGAGTGGCTATGGCAAAAAGTAAAGCACTTAGGGGACATCCTTGCCTAATAGAACAACCAAGTGTCCAAGATGTAGAAATATCCCCTGAAAGTATGCAGGCAGCTTTACTATCTTGATATAGCCAAGTGATAACTTGCTGCATTTTCGTGCCAAATCCCAATGCCTGCATAGTCGACGAAATAAAATCCCACTTAACAGTATCAAAGGCTTTGGCAATATCAACTTGCAATAACAAAGCATCCTGCTGTGTGTATTTGGCATATTCAATTCCAACATAGGCATTAGCAATGTTATTTGTGATATGCCTACGTGGGACAAAGCCATATTGGGCAGGATGCGCAACCCATCATGTAAAACCCCCTTTAGCCGATCAACAATCATTTTGGTAGTGACTTTGTAAATGACTGGCATAAGGGTGATAGCTCTCCAGTCTGCCAAAGATTCACAAATTTGCTTTTTTGGAAGAAGTTTAACAAGACCCCTCTTCCATGTTTTGGCATTTTCTGATTTTGCCATGCAGCATTCACCATATGTAGCAATGTATGCTTCAAAAGAGACCAATATTCTAGAAAAAACTTGACTGTAAGACCATCCCATCCTGGAGATTTCCATCTACCACAAGATTTGATTGCATCTGATAATTCCCTCTCAGTAAAAGGTTCCTCCAATTCTAAATCTTAAGTAGTGGAAATAATAGGAGAAACATGCTGTAACAGTAAATTTCATGCAACCAAAACCTATTGTGAGGGAGGAACTGCAGAACCAAACTGCTGAGAGAAATGATGCACACTGACCGTGAGGTGGTCCCAAATTTCTGTTTTTAATCTCCTCTGACGCAAGCTTTTGAAAAATTGTTTGGAAGAGAAGCCTTTATCTGTAAAGGCTCTTTGTCTTGCTCTAGTCTCTCCCATTTAGCCAGTTTCCTGTGATCATTGAGTTTAAGACAATGTCTAGCCTGGCATAGTGTTGTTTGCTCATGCAAGGACAACGAATGAAGATGGCTAAGTTTAGTGAGGTCCTGACAAATGAATTTGGCCTGAGCAATAGTTTCCCTCAGAGTCTTCATGTAAGACTTGCCATAACATCTAATCACAACTTGCATTTTGGAAACAAAAGGATCCCAGGCATCATCAATATGAATATGGCTGCAAGAAGATAGAGAATGAGATGCTTCAGTAACCAGAGCCTTGAAAGCAGCATGTTGCAAATAGCTATTGTTCACGATTAGATGTCGCCTTTGTGGCAATCTATCATCTGGCATAGCATGAAAAGATAACCGCAACCATAGAGGTGCATGATCTGAATGCACAAAGGCATAGTCAATCCACATTTTGCATGTAAAATCACCATTTTGTTGCGGAGCTACACTATACCATCGATCCAGACGTGCTTGATAAGAAGAAAGGGCATTATGTTGGAAGGTGTATCCAGGTGACAAAGGCTGCAATTCCTTCCTAAGGTCAACCAAATCCAGATGCATCAGTAATTGAGACCATGCATGCCTTTCAAGGGTTAACATATGAGTATCTCTGGAGGTATTGTCACCCTATTGTGGAGCATTATTGAAATCCCCACATATAAAGGCATGATATCTCCATGGATATTATTGCATGGCATCCCAAATTGCAATTCTTTCTCTAGAGGATTGAGGTGCATAAACAGAAGCAAATTCAAACACCTCTCCTCAAATGATGCATTGAAGAACAAGCCATCTTCCTTTGTTGTCATTTAAAGCAATAACCGGTTGAAGCTCATGTTTGATCAGAAGGACTACCCCTGAGAAAGAGTGCTCCCCAGCATAGAAAATATCATAGCCACAGTAGTGTCCTGTCTTTCCTGCATAGACATGTTGGTTGTGTTCTTGTAATACCACTATGTCAGGCTGAAATCTATTGATATACAGCCACACAGATTTCCATTTCCTACTGTCACACATCCCCTGGACATTGAGTGTAAAACATTTGATATGAGCAGTCATATTTACAGATATTTATAGTAATATAACAACTATGTACAACAGCAAACTTCATGATGTCAGCCCTGCATTTCTATCTCAAGGTCAAGGCCTCTCCCCTGAGAAGAAGTATCCACCTGAGGAGTAGACAGCAAAGCAGCAACCTCTTCTTCAGGGAAGAGTGTTCTGCTAGCTGTCACTGCAGCCCATGTGATCCCAATTCCTGTATTGACCTCTGGGGTGTTTCCACTAGAAGACGCACCATTCCAAGTGCGAGGGGGTGGAAGTTTTCGAGCAGAAATAACTTTTCTTGGACTTTGCCATCCATCAGTTGGAGGTTTCTATCCTTTTGTCGAGGGTTGAATAGTAGGAGGTGAATGTGAAGAAACATTCCCATTTGAAACCATTGGAGATTTGCCTTTATCCTGAATTGCAGAAAACTGTCTACTACCTTTGTTTTTATTTGCAATGGAGGTAGGAGCATCTTTAGTGGGCATTTGAACCAGCAAAGTAGCAGGAGGCATCTTATGCTGATTCATTGGACACTGTGAAGCCATGTGTCCAAATTTTTTGCAGTCAAAACAAGCCCCTGCAAACAATCCCCATTTCAGTTTATAAAAAGCACTTCCCATGTCTACATTATTCACCGTGACTGAATAAGAGTCTGGTGTGGGATTATCAGTATCCCAAAGAATGCAAAATCGATTCAAGTTGCCATTAGGCCGTGGTGGGCAGAACACTTTGCCTAAAGATGCTGCAAATTTAGGCAAAAGGCCATGCATTGTGGGAAGTCTACAACTTCAACCCAGACCGGACATCTGTGTCGGATTAAAGCCTGAGAAGGGAGGGGGCAGCGAGAAGGGGAGCAGGAGGAGCAACAGGAGGAGAGGGGAGAGGAGGAGCAGCACGAGGAGCAGGGAGAGGAGGGGAGCAGGAGGAGCGGGGAGCAGCAGCAAGGAGCTGATTTGTTCTCACACACACAAACTTTTTGCAGAACTGAAGACTTGAAAACTCATACAAGCTCTCACAGACAAAGTATTCAAAGGGGTTGTTGCAGAAATTTAACATGGAGAACTGTAAGCTTGTGGCTACTCCGTTGGAAAAGGGACTCAAGCTGAGTAAGCATGATACTGCTGAAAAGTTTGATGGCACTTTGTACAAGCAGTTGGTTGGCAGTTTGATAGATCTATGCTCCACACAGCCTGATATTGCCTACGCCACAAGCTTTTGAGCCAATTCATGCATTGTCCCAGAATCACACATTGGAATGCCAGCAAAGAGGGTTCTCAGATATGTCCATGGCACTCTCTCTCTTGGCTTGCATTATGCTTCAGATTGTGATCTAGAGCTGAGTGGTTTCACCGACTCAAATTGGTCAAGGGACATTGACAACAGACGGTCCACTACTGGCTATTGCTTCTCATTGGGTACAGCCTGTATCTCATGGCTCAGTAAGAAGCAAGAGCGAGTCTCTCTTTCCTCCAGTGAAGTAGAGTACAAAGCTGCAAATTCAGTCACTACGGAGTTAATGTAGTTAAGGAAGCTTTTGCATGACTTGCATCATGCACAGGATAGCAAAGCAAACTCTATCTTCTATGACAGCCAGAGTTGCATTGCCATAGACAACAATCCTGTCTTTCATGCTCGCATGAAACACATTGAAAATCATTATCATTAGGTACGGGATTATATTTCTGATGTCTTTATTGATCTCATCTATTGTCCATCTGAGGATAATGTGGCGGATATCTTCACCAAAGCCCTGTCAACAGATCTTTTCTTATGACATCGACATAGCTTGGGGATCAGAGACATTCTCACAATGTCAAGGGGGGTTGTGAAGTGATTTACAATGACAAGGGGGGTTGTGAAGTGATTTTCATGTACTCCCATAGGTTGCATATCCATCTGGATGAATTTGTGCAACCATGGTACTTTAGGTACTGCAGGGTACACCTGAGATGTTTCCAGGGTACTTTCAGCCATATCTTTGAGGGGGGATTTGTAAGAGATTACAAAGATATGGTGTTGTAGAAATAAAGTCAACCCTATGGTTGACCAGTAGTACTTGGGTACTATATATACCAAGTACTTGTATTGTTTCATTTGAACATTTCCATTGGAGCTTTCTTGTGTCTGCACTCTTGCTCACTTGTGTTCACAACCTGTCTCCACTTTTTTCCTACACAAACTAGCTGAAGTAGGAGAGGAGGAAGGAATATCCTCTGGAGAACCCATACCATCATCCTCAAACTGAATTATATCCAAAGGAATATCATCATAAGGTGGCAAATCCACACTAGTGGGCTGCATGCATTCATTTTCAGCAAATGCAGCATCTTTGCTGATTATTATCTTCCTAGTTGCTGGATCGTAGAGCCTGAAGCCTTTAATTTATGTACTATATCCAACAAAAATGCATTTGATGCTTTTTTCATCAAGCTTTGATCTATGTTGAGATGGAATCAAAGCATAAGTACCCACATACATCGTTGTGTATAATCTGCAAAACTCTAGTGGCTTTCACTGAACCTGAGCCATCCTTCTTGAAAGGAAGACGGTGCAATTTTCCAAGAGCACACCCTTCACACACTTCATTATCTGGCTGCTGTAATTTTGGCATTCCATGAACCATTTCATTGTTGTACAAGTAGGCCAATGCTCTATGATGAACATGACCAAACCCAGCATGCTATAAATCACTTGGAGAAGCAAATGAAACAGCCAAAGCATGCTGAATATAGGACTGAGCATCAAGCTTGTATAGCCCTTTATCATCAGCACCTATTGTAGAATTTCATACCCTTTCTCGGAATCCTTGATCCTGCATTGATCATCTTGAAACTCAACAAGCATGTGTTGATCACGGACAATAGAAGAAACTGAAATTAAATTCTTTCTCAAATTTGGGACATACCAAACATCACGGATATATTTTTTCTTGCTTGAATCCAAAATGATGGGAATATCTCCCACTCAGTGATGTCCTATGATGCATCATTTACACATGTAACCTTTCTGCCATGAACAGGTGATATTTCCTCAAACCACTCCTTTCTAGGAGTCATGTGCTTAGTAGCACCAATATCCAAATACCATTTATCAATAGCAGCAATAGAAGCATCAATAGACTGATCATGTGCACTAGAATCCCCCCTGGTGGCATCAAAGTTATCCTGAACTACAACAAACACAAAATCTTTGTCCTCTTGTGCAAAGTGTGCCTGTGGTGGAGCATTTGCATTTTCAGCTGGTGCAACAAAATTATTGCTTGTGCCTTGCCTTTTCTTCTCATTAGCAATCCTTTTTGGACACTCTGCAATAAAATGACCTAGCTGTTTACAATAATTGCATTTTCCCTTCTGCAGGACCTTGATTTGTACTTGCATTCCCCTCATTCTTGGGCTGATATGTATGTATGTTCTTTTTCAGAAAATGATGTATGTCTGTTGTTTTTCTGAAAATGAGCTCCCTTTTGCTGAAATTTTCCCTTTCCTTGGGTGGCAAGTGCCATGCTCACCTTGACGGGAAGAATGGGCAAAATTCGATGAGCCGGGCAAGTGCACCTCCTGACAAGCTAAGGACGAGCTACAGGGGGAAGAAAAACGGACGGGGGCCGGGTGCTGAGCAAGAAGCTTAGTAGTGCCCTATGTTGAAGAAGCTAGGAAGGGACAGCGTGATAGAGCAGGGTTAGGGTAGGAAGCTGTTAGGAAATGGAGTCAATTTGAGTGACTTTTGGTGTATTCTAGAGTAGTACTATACTACTTTATATCCTAGAGTGCCATGTGTCACTATGGGACTTATCCCATATACATTTGACACTTACAGTGTGTGTGTGCCTATCCTATAAAGGCATTGTCTTGCTTTCACTTTCCATTCCATGTCTCGTATCTTCATATGGTATCAGAGCTAGGCTATCTTCCAAGAGGTTGAGGTAAGAGATTGAGGACATTGAAGCCTCTCTCCCTCATTCCCCTTTGAGGAATGCCTTCTCCAATCCCACCTTGAGCTCAACCTCTCTTCCACCTTGAGCCTCACCATTGGAGAGCTTCACCAACAAGAGATCGTCCTCAACACTCTTCTACAATACGTCTTCAGCTTGTGGCTTCAGCCCATGCTTCAGCTCATGGGATTCAGCTCCTCGGGATCTCCTCGCCATTCAGATCGCTATTCTCCCACATCTTTGTACGTATCTACACGCAGCCTACATTTCTGCCCACCACTGTTCTTTGTCCACTATTGATCTACCTGCCACTATTCTCTACCCGCTACTGTTTAGCCCGCCACTGTTCTCTGCCTGCCATCTATAGCTGCTCTTCCTCTGCTCCATTGTGCCCGCCATCTGCTCTTCCTCTTCTACAGCTGCTCTTCCTCTTCTATAGCTCCATTCCTTCCTTATTCTACTCTCTCTCCTAACTGCCAGCTTTATGGGTTCGATTTCCACCAACTCTCTCCTTGTGGACAAATTCAAGGGGGACGGATTCCCCACATGGCAAACAAAAGTGCAACTCCTTCTCATGAAGGAGGATGTTTGAGATGCCATTGAAGATGATGAAGGATTTGAGGCATCAACGGAGCCTCAAATACGCAAGATTTGGAAGCAACACAACTCGAGGGCCATCGCAATCATCGGGCTTTGTCTACATGATTCATTGATTCATCATATCGACTTCAAATCCAAGGCTAAGGAGATTTGGGCACGCCTTAAGAAGGAGATTTGGGCATGCATTAAGAATATGTTTGGTAACAAAATCACCAACTCCAAGGTTTTTTCTGAAAAAATAATTTTATAAGTTGAAAATGGAAGAGTCCGATACCTTGAGTGCACATATAGCAAAAATTCAATCTTTAGTTCAGCAACTCTCCAACTTGAAGTGCTCCCTGGATGACGAGGACAAAATGGCTATCCTCATGACGAGTATGGAAGGGATCTCTTGCTTTGAGAATGCCCTTGAAGTACTTCAAATTGCATTGACTACCTTCGAAGATATGGTGTCTCTTCTTCTTGAAAAGGATCGCCGCAACAAAGAATCTCCATCCTACTCATCGGATCTTGCCTCCACCAGCAAATGGAGACCTAGGCCATCGACTCAAGAAAGACATTAAAGCCGTTCAAGTGCACATATTGCAACTAGTTTGGTCATACGGAGGACAGGTGCTACCAGAAGCTTGCCCAACAACAATCGAAGGATCATGCCAATTGGGTGGCATCCGCCACTAGTGAAGATGCAGACGAAGATGACCATCCGACACAAGATCATGCTCTCACTGTTTGTCTCCAACATCTAGAGGATGCTGGAGATGATGATTTTGAGCATGATATAATTGGGTACTCTGCCTTGGGGATGTTTCCCAAAAATGAATGCAATAAATCATGTGTGTGCAGTCAATAAAGGTACTCTCCCTTGGATAGTCCTCCTAAAATGATGTATGATGTGTGGCTCCATGTTCCTCATTAGTCTTTGGAGCCAGGAGGGGATGTATTGTGGGAGCCATATGTTTTGACTTTGATAGGTCTATTTGTTGGTGCATTGGTCTTCTAGACCTCTGAGTTGATCATGCATCCATGCATGATGAACCTCTGAGCCATGCTAGATGAGCTTTCTATGTTATGCTCACTAGCCTCTGAGCCATGCTCACTTGCCTCTGAGATTGTGTGGGAACCATGTCTAGTTCTAGACCGGCATGCACAGTTTTCATGACCATCATTATCATGACTTTGGTTCCATTCCTGTAGTCCCTCACCTTTCCTCCATGGGGGGGTGTTAGGAAATGGAGTCAATTTGAGTGACTTTTGGTGTATTCTAGAGTAGTACTATACTACTTTATATCCTAGAGTACCATGTGTCACTATGGGACTTATCCCATATACATTTGACACTTAGAGTGTGTGTGTGCCTATCCTATAAAGGTATTGTACTTTCTCATGTCAAATCACTCAAGCCTCAAGCCTTTCTTGATGATGTAAGTACTTTACTTTGGTTGTACATTTCTTTCTTTCTTTCATTTCCATTATGGTTGTTTAGTCTTGCTGTCACTTTCCATTCCATTCCATTCCATTCCATGTCTTGGATCTTCAGAAGCAACACAAAGACAGGATCCTAAATAGTTTTGCAATATTAATAATAATTTAGAATTGATAACAAATTTAATGCTATGAATTAAACAATAACAGATCATAGTTTAACATCAAAGCCAGGATATAGTTTTAACCTTCTACTCGGTTTTTAATTTCTTTGGACACTAATAGACATTAGGTAGAAGAACTTGTGTTGGAATGTGTTACTGTATTATGGTAGATAAATTTGCTATATACTTTTATTTTCTGGATTTATAGGTTGAGTATCCTGAGTTTGTGCAAATCATGACATCCAAGTTGGACTCTCAAATGCAAGAAGGTGATTTAGAAGGTAATCACCTGGATATGGAATGGAAACCTATACCTTTCGAAATGTAATTGGCTATTTTTATTTTCTCCATCAGAGCACTCATGTTTTCGAAGATTCAATAAATAATGTTAGGGATAGACTCTCTTTGGTAGAAGAAAGATGGTGAGTCCCTTTGCTTATCTTGAGCTTTCTGTACTTGAAACTAAGCAATCCTGTAACTGGTGGGTGGCATCCTATAGACTGCACACGTGGTATCTTCTACTGACACTTAGATGGTACACCTAACAGCTTGCTACAATCACTGGGAAATTTTTTTTTTTTCAAAAAAGAGACTTCTATTAAGTAAGAAAGAAACCCGCTAGAGCAAGCTCTGTGCGGAAATACACCATGCTAAGCATGTAATAAAAAACACCTCAGAGGAATGAGGTAGAAAGAAACCAAGGCTAAGGCTGAAAATGCCATCTCAACCTTGTAGAAGTCTCAGCAAAAAAGGGAGAGTCTCTCCAATCTCTGAGAAAAGTAACTCTCGTGGAGGAGGCTGCTCCAGATGATCCCTGCATGGTCGCCCAAATGGCCATCAGAGTGTGTATCGTATCTGTCCAAGTACTGGCCAAGATCTGAGAAGGGTGAACTTGAGAACCCTCCAAAGCCTCAGTGCATCTGGCTCTCCAAATGTGCCATGTTGCAATGCTAGCTAGGATCTCCCATGGAGAGTCGACCGAGGTTTGAGCAGCCTTGAAAAGAGTGGCCGAAACATCCTCTAGAGAGCACGTACCACATCCAACGAACAGGACTCAATCCGATGAAGTCGAACCGAAATGGCCCGAGAGGAGTCAACTCCCTCATAGAAAACCTGAGGTCCTATAAGAGAAAGCCAAGCCACCGAGCCCCAAGTTATACAAAGTGGGGAATGGGCAAAGTGACTGAAAATCCTGGCTACACCCATCCAAATCAACCTCGCCTGTCTGCAATCCCATAAGCAATGCTGAATAGACTCCGAAGCAGAAAGGCATCGAGGGCATGTAGGGTCGGCTCCGAACCTGGACCTCCAAAGGTTCAGGTTCCAATGAGGAACTCTGGAGGGTCTCCAACCTCTACTACTGAGCTGAAATCTCCTAGCATTACTGACCGTGTAACGAAAGAAGGGGATGCTCTTCTCTCGATGCCCTGTGTCAATCCACTCCCACTCTCTGGGGTCCCACTATAAATACCTGATGGGAACTCCCCCATAGAGCCAGAGCCTCCAAGACCCGGTGGAGAGTAGCCGGGGGTCAGGGTCTAGGAACCACTCTGAATCGGATCCTTGCATCAAAAGACCTACAACCCTGATAGGCTGAAAAGCAGACTCAAGCAAGATGTCCTCTGTGGACCTGAGCAATCTGCCACCATCCTAGACACTAAAAACAAAAGCATCCTCCTGTGCGTCTCGGAAGGCCAAAACCTGAAGCGGAACCCCGCCTCTCGAAAAAGTACCTGCCCAAGTGGAGGAAGTGAGTGGCATATCATCTGTGTCTATCCAAACCTCTGGAAGGGCTGCCTCAATCTGCGCAAGATCCTCCCTGCACTCCCTCTGAGATGTCCTGTCAACCTTGATTTGGTTTCCTCTGGAAGCCTACGGAAAGCTTTCCAAGATCCCAAAGAAGAAGCAGGTCCCCTCTCCCACCTGGCCCACTGCATGTAGAGTGAGGCACCCAGTGGCCTTCCAAGATTATCTAAAATACTGTCATTCCACATGATGGGTTGCCTATCAATCTCTTCCCGGTAGGAAGGAGGAATCCTCCGAAGAGTGCTTCTGAAACTGGCCCAAGCTTTCAGAATGGCAACCATGAGAGGGGACGAAGGTGACCTGAGGTGTGCTGTGGTGAAGATCCATATAACACTGCTCATCCAGTCTCCTCCTGAGGAAGGTGTGCATCTCTGTATGCTGCTGATAAGAAAGTCCTTCCACGGTTCATGCCCTGGCATAAGTCCTCGCACCACCATCTTGCAAAGTAAAGCTCTGCACTGTAAATCTGGATCAATAATATTGAGACCCCCATCATGTGTAGGGAGGATGAGGGTCTCCCAAGCCAACCTAGCTAAGGCATCTGCTGTGCCATCAAGCCACTCCAGAGAAAGTTCCTGATCGGTCTTCTAAGCTGAATGATGCAGTCCCTAGAATGGCACCAACATGAACATACAAACCAGGCTGTGGCCAAGAGGACCTGGTTGACCACCACAACTCTAGAGGCAAGATCCAGCTTGGCTGAGCTCCAAAAAAGAAGCTTCCTTCTGATGCTCTCCAAAACGGGAGCAAACTGCTGCGTGGTAGAAATATCCAAGCCGACCTGGCAGCCCAAATACCTGATAGGCACACCCCTCTGAACCCAAGTGAATCCTATGTCAAGCCCCCAAACTGGAGTATCCTCATCACTGATCCAAAAACCAATTTATATGCGCCCCTGCCGCCAAGCAAAATAAATCCAATGCTGTCCTGAAAGAAGTGAGCATTTGTGGAGAGGCATCCAAATAAATTGCTGTGTCATCAGCCAACTCACTGTCAAGTAGCTCCTCTTCCCTTCTGATGGGAAGTCTCAGCCCAAAGATGTCAGCTTGAGATCTAACATTGATACTCATAGCTTCGGCCACGAACAAAAAAAGGAAAGGAGCAAGGGGGCATCCCTGACGGACTGATCTTGAAATCTGAAATCTCTCACCCCTTACCCCACCAATAAGTACCTGGCTATGGGCTGATCTGTACAAAGAGGAAACACCTCTGATCCAAGCATCAGTAAATCCAAAGCGTAGAAGGGTGCCCTCCAAAAAACCCCAATCTACTCTGTCATAAGCTTTTTCAAAATCCAATAGTAGAATGGCAAGATTTCGGCCACTCTGCATGGCCCACTCTGAAGCTTCCCAGAAAGAAAAAATGTTATAAAAAATGCTTCTGCCATGCATAAATCCCGTCTGAGTGTCATGAATAAGATCAGGGAGAAGAATCTGCAATCGGAGGCTGATAGCCTTGGCCAGAATCTTGTAACAAGTCCCCAGAAGTGTGATAGGCCTCCACTGGGACACTAAATTTCTGCTACCTCCTTTTGGGATAAGGTGGATGAGACCCTCTGTAAGCGACCCAGGCATCTCGCCAGAGTCCCAAATGGCCTGCATGGCTGAAGTAATATAGTCTCCAATCATATCCCAGAATGCAATGAAAAAAGACGGGGTGAGGCCATCTGAACCTAGGCACTTGCCCTTGTGAAGGGCTGAAAGTGTAGTCCTGAACTCTATGTTGGTGAAAGGTGCGTCGAGTAGAACATGCATATCCGGATTCACCAACACAGGGATACTCTGCCAAATAGCCTGTCTAGCAACCTCTCTATTGTGTGTCTCAGGATCAGCAGTAAGGAGGGTGGCATATAAATCTGAAGCTATGCGTAAGACGTCATCAGGCTCTGTCTGTAAAACCCCATGTGAGTCAATAAGCTGGGATACACTCTCTCTACTATGTTTAGGGCCAAGAGTAGAGAAAAAGTGTTTATTGACTCTACCACCCATCTGAATCCAGAAGGACTCCCATGCATGAAAGGCATACTCTGCTCTCTGATCAAGCAATAACTGCAGGATGAGCCCTTGCTACAGCAAGACGCTCCTGAATCCAAGCATCTGAAGGCCGTTTCTGCTCTTCCCTCTGCAAAGCTGCCAACTGCTGGCGAACACCAATCTCACGTCTGAGAATATCTCGTCTCCTGGTACAAGCAACTGAGCGGTAGAAGTCGCTAATACCAGAAAGCGCAGCGGCTACATGTGATGGATATGGCTGCCCACCCTGGACATGAGCAAACCATATCTACAGGGCTGCCTCTATAAGGTCCTCCTCTGTGTAAAAGGCATGTGGTGGTGTGGTGTGTGTGTGTGTTTAGAGCATGGTGTGAGCCTCGACGAGAGTTGGCTGCCGGTGTGTGACGGTGAGCGTCGATCGTGATTGCTGGTCAGCGTCGCCCGTCGTCGTTTGGCGCCCATCCTTTTGTCCGTACCATCGTACGGCCATCGTACGGTTCCCGTACGGATTCTGCGTCAGATTACCGTATCATCGCCAATCCTTTCAACCCTGCACGTCAGCTTTTACCTGCAGTTTTCCTTCCTAAAGAATATAGTCCGTCCGTCTTTTTCCCGTTTAATCAATCCGTACAGTCGTTAACTCTTCCGTACAGACTGTCTGTTGTCCCGTACAGCCTGTCAGTGATCCCGTACAGCTTGTGGGTCCTTCTTGCAATCTCTATAATCTGTCCGTACAGTTTCTGTCAGTTTCTTTGTTGTGTCCGTACAGTGCTTCATCCCAGCATCCGTACTTCCTGCCAGCCTTTCTTTGTGCCCTGTCCGATTCTCCCTGTTTGATATCTGTTCAATCCCTTGGCCTCCATGGCAGAAGCAAACAAGTACTATGTCAAGAGAGCCCTCTCTCCTGAACCCAAAAGACAATTAAGGGAAGCCTCTTCCCCCATAGCTCCTTCTTCTGAAGATGCTTCCTATGTGTTTGATATGCTGAATGATGATTTTCAACAAAGCAGAAGGGAATGGATTCAACCTGCTCCAGAACTCACTTACAAAATGAAGCTGCCATCTCTTGTGCAACCTTTGAAGAAGCTTTCTCAAACTGCAGTTATCATCTTTTTCCCAGGCAAAATTCCCTCTGCTAATGATGTGGGACAATGGGTGAATTCTCTCCTAGGTGGATGCTTTGTAGAAGGAGTCTATTTTGCCTCCCGAGGATTTTATGAAGTTCATCTTTTGGATGCTTTGACAAAACAAAAGATGCTGGAAATGTCCCCTTTATTTTTTGGTCGCCAGATGGTGCATATCATGCCCTGGTCCCCCAATAAGGACTATCAGAACCTCATCAAGCATCATTGCCCTGTATGGGTTGAAGTGGTTGATTTTCCAGATTATATGAGAACAGAGCTTCCAGGTTTAGCTATGACATTGGGACAAGTGATCTGTCCCCCTCGTCCAACAGGTAATAAAAATCGTTTTTGCATATTATGGGATACTGATAGACCGACCCCTTCATCTATTGCAGTTGAGATTGAGGGTGTTAATTTGGGCAAGAAATATTTCACCTTAAAATGGGGCATTTTTGCTGGAGCTTGTTTTTCTTGTCACAAATTTGGGCATCTTGCTTCGGAGTGTCCTTCTATCCTTCATCCACCTCCTCCAGCTGCTATTCCTCTGCCATCTAATAAAGGAGTTCAGAAGACATATGTGGAAAAGATTGAAGCTAAAGGAGCAAAGCCTTCAGTTCATATAGGGAGCCAGGCCAATTCAGCTCAAAATAAGAATAAAGGCAAAAGCAAGTTAGGAGAAAACATTCCATCTTCTCATGAGGGATGGCAGACTGCAAAGAAGACGGTCCCTCTCAAACAAAGACCTCTCCAATCTCGTAATTGGGATGCCTCTACTCCTTCTCCAGGACAATCTTCTACCTCTTCAAGCAGCCCCATCTCAAAGGCTTGGGTCAATGCAGTCAAGAAGGGTCTTCCCCTTTGTGAAGAAGATGATATTATCAGGGAATTGGAAGGGGTCAGCAAGACCCTGTGGCAATGGCAGAGGCTTGAGGCCTCCCGCTCTTTTGGAGGACCGATCATTCTCTTGTATATATTTTCATGCGTGCTTCTCTTAAATGTTTTTCCTATAATATACAGGGCCTCTGCAACCAGAATAAATGGAGGCTTCTCTGGCATTATATAAATACAACTCATCCGGATGTTGTATGTCTCCAAGAGCATAATCAGCATTTTTTTGCTGGACAGCATGGGTTTTTTTCAGGATATGATATATTCTATTCAGGATCGGAACAATTTTCTGGGCTGTGCATTTTAGCCAGACATGATCTGCAACCCTTGATAGCATATAATGATCTAGGTGGACGATGGATGATTATCCAATGCATGATCAATGGAGAGATTTTTGAAATAGGATCTTTGTATGCCTCTCAAAATTCAGCTTCCAGAGCTCAAATGTGGAACTCCATAAAGCAATATCCCTGGTCCTCTAATGCTCTACTTTGTGGCGATTTTAACAATTCTCCTCACTGGAAGGACAATACCACGCATAAATCACATATGCTGCCCTCTGAAATCCAGCAATGGGAACACATGACTTCATCACTTCGATTTGCAGATTTATGGACAGCAACTCATCCTTCAGTGATGGGATTTACATATCACCATAATGCTCTCACAGATTATTGGGCCAGGCTTGATAGATTTTATCTCATTCATGCTCAGCAATATGATGAATATACATGTCAGATGTGGACTGATTATTCACAACAATTATCTGATCACACTCCACTTTGGCTCACCCTTTCTTTTGGTATGCCTCTGGATGACTTGCAGCTCTCTTCAGTCAGAAATTTACAGGTTAATCAATTCTATCTTTCTCATGAAAAATTTCAGCATATGATCAGACTGGCTTGCAGGCCATTGCTATCCCATGCTCAGGAGGATCTGGAATTTGCTTGGATCTCTTTCATACATCGTATTCAAAATGTCATCAAGGAATATGGAAGATGGTACTTGGCAGAAACCAGACAGCATATCCAGTGGGCAAAATCATACAAGCAGTATCTTGTACAGATTAGTCATCAAAGATCTCTATCTGATTCTGAGCAGCATTTATTGTCTTGTGCTTCCTCTATAATTGATGCCAATGACAAACGCAAGCTGTCTAAATGGCAGATTAGGGCCAGAGTAAAACCTATGCTAGATAAGGGCTGTTCCTCTAAATCTTTTTTCCGGAACTTACATGCACACAGACAAAGCCAATCTATCATGAGGGTAAGGAAATCAGATGGTCTCTGGACCCAGTCTCTCTCTCAGCTTGAAAAACAATGTCTGGATCATTTTCAGTTTCTTTATTCTCAGCCATCCTCTTCTGCACCTCAGGTCGCATTGCCTCGTAACAGATTTACTGAGCTTGTTTCTCCCATTGTCTCCCCGCAAAAAGCCTCAATGCTCGAAATGCCTTTTTCAGATGATGAATTGGATGAAGCCCTTAAGCATTTGGGTAAACATAAATCCCCTGGCTGGGATGGTCTGATGGTTGAATTTTTCGAAGCCTTTTGGCCAGAAATAAAGGGTCCAATTCTGCAGTTTATTAATGCAGCATGGCAGCACCAACATCTTCCCTCAGCTTGGAAGCATGGTTTGGTTAGGCTTGTGCCCAAAAAGATTCTTTATGAGACTATGGATGACTGGAGACCAATTACTTTGATGCCGGTGATATACAAACTGATTGCCAAAATGTTGGTACATCGGATAAAGGATATCCTTCATGATGGACTTCATCCCAGGCAATATGGTTTTGTTCCAAGACGGCACATACATGACAATATCACTAACACTCTTATCGCAATGGAATATGCTAAATATTCAGATCAAGATGTGTTGGTCATGCAGGTGGATGTGGCGAAGGTGTTTGATACAGTACAGTGGGATAGTACAGTGGGATTATGTCTCTCAAATCATGCAAAAACTTGGTTTTGGGCCAAAGCTATCTAATGTCATATATTGGCTTTATTCAAATTCTACTGCACAATGCTTTATAGGGAAACATTTGTCTGAGTCTTGGACTCTCGAACGTTCGGTTCGACAAGGATGTCCTCTCAGTGCCTTGCTTTATGCCATCGCTTCACATCCTTTGCTTCTTTATATGGATCACATGGTTGATACTGGACAGCTAGAGGGGCTTCAGATTTCTGGTTCACGACCCTTCATAGCGCAGGCCTATGCAGATGATTCATTTTTCATGCTAAAGAACAGTCCATTGGAGATTCACCTCTTGATGGATACCCTTTCAGATTTTGGGTTGGCAGCTGGTCTTAAAATTAATTTTCAGAAATCAAAACTCTTGCCTCTCAAGCTTTGTGATTGGCATGCTATTCTGTGGCCAGGCCAGATTATTCAACCGGAAAATATAGTAAGACATTTGGGTTATCCTATTGGCTGGAAAATCAGTAATAAGCAACAAATACAGTACGGAAGGCCGTACAGCTAATGGCAGCTGTACGGAAGACAGGGGATGCAGCAGGGTCGTGGAGGGGGACGGTACTGACGGAGATTGTATGGACAGGGATGGTACGGACGGAAACACGGAGGAAGAGGAGGAGGGCTCCATCTCTCACACACACACACCATCTACACACACACACACTTCCCAAAACATACACAAAGGGGAGTACGTGGAACATAAGATATCAACATTGAGAGAGTCAACAGAGGTATCCATAAAAAAAAGACAGATGTTCCCATGCCACCTTAAACTGTATTTTGAAAAATGGAAGAAATCGTCATAATCCCCCAGTCAGAAAAATTACCCTGTTCTATCAATGATGGCTTGGAAATCATCTAAACATGCTTGTTCCAGAGAACGGGTAATCTTCAGCCAAAGGAGTGAAAATTTCTCTATCTTGTGGCTGGTTACCACGCCAATGACATGCATGCATTGGGCACACCAGATCTTCCAAATGAAAATGCTGCAAATGCTCTCTGTTACTGAGTATCGACCCATCTTCTAAAAGAAACCCCGTGTTCTTCACAAAGAGGTAATGTTATATTGTGTTAGGGCTGGTGTGTGAGAAATGTCAATGAGAAAGTGCGATAAGTCATCCATTGGTGGTGTATGTTGACATGGAGAAATAGCATTTTCTGCTTCAATCTTGTGAATTGTGTACTAGGCAGGGTGAAAGCCCAAAGACAATGCTTTGCACTCTCATTCTCACAGAGACATTATTTACATAAGGGGGATCTGACCATACCCGAGACCCAAGTGCACACAACAAGATCTATAAGCAAAGTAAGCCAAAGGCAAACAACAACAATCTTCCTCTATAAACAGCAATCTTCCTCTTCTTTAGATGAAGCTATTCATGAGATAAACCATCCTATGAAAGGACCTAGTGGATTCAAAATGTGTGATTGCTCATTCCGTGCTGATGTTTGCAGAAAGAATACATTAACCGATCTTAGTGGTGTGTACTATGATGCACGAGGCACTCAGGTACAGAAGTGGAGATTTCACATAAAATAACAATTCGAAATTGGAAAAGAGTGGAGTTTCTTTACAAAGGAAACACTTCCCATAGGAAGAGAGATGTACCACCCTGCCACCTCCGTGCTCTCATTTCCAGGATGCATCGTGAAAATCGAGCCAGAGAAAAGAACCCCCAAGTATATATAG
Organism: Dipteris shenzhenensis; assembly: GCF_047967505.1. Lineage (NCBI taxonomy): Eukaryota > Viridiplantae > Streptophyta > Polypodiopsida > Gleicheniales > Dipteridaceae > Dipteris > Dipteris shenzhenensis. The sequence continues at coordinate 36,414,621 of NC_141611.1, forward strand.
GATGCGACTAGTGTGAAATGCTCCTTGTGCATGGCTGCATGGGATGTGTTGAAGATCGTGACCTTGGTTTCATGTATCTCGCAAATATGGAGTGCATCCAAGTGTCGTTGGAGGCCTATGCTGAGGATGAGGGAGAGAGAGAGAAAGAAAGAAAGAAAGAAATTTTATTAAAGGTCCACGGAAGGCCATACATGGCCTATGGGACACAAAATCATCCGAAAGGAAAATACATCATCAACGATGCGCCAACTAGGTGGCCTCATCGTAATACCGCTAAGATGCCAAAAATGGCTACAAAAATCCTAGATACAAAATGAAATGAAATAGAGTACCAAAAATGCCTAGATACAAAATGTAAAATATGAAATATGAGGAACATCGTCTTCCCTAAGGGGTCTGTGATCCAAAGAAATGATGGAAGTCATGGCCATCGACCATGCCTCCTGCCATGAGTGTGAAGATCTGGGCAAGTGTCAAATGGGCTGCTGGCGGTGCCAAGTCTCCATGGAGCAATCTCCTCCGAAAATCTGCCATCATCCTCCGTCGTCTAGAAATAAAGCGACGGGTACGGCCTCTGTGTAAGATCATCCTACGGTGCTGCCGGATCATGTCATATGTACATCCTCGGGGTGGAACCATCGGTGCTCTCTGGCAAGATGGGCTATCTCTGTGCTCATGGTCCTGCGCCTCGTCCTGCTCCTCATGAATAACCAGGTCTCTGGCAGGGATGCGACGGTGCTCTCTGAGGAATCTCTCTCTATATCTGGTGATCTCCCTGATGAACAACGCTAAGCAATACTGATCCTCATACTCCATAATCCGAGAGAGAGGTCCAAATCCGTGCCCAAATAAACAGTGAAATCTGCCACGGATCTCATAATATAAAGGGCATCTGCAAATAAAGTGCTCCTCAGTCTCCACCTCCCCCACAGTGCAACAAGGGCATATCCTAGTCTCTCGCCTGGGTCTATGTCCGGTAGCTGTACGACGCATCCTGCCGGCCTCAACGTCTAATCTGTGGGAAGATACCCTGAGCTGGCCCAAGGCAATCCTGAGTGAGTGCGACATATGAACGCCGATATATCCTGGGGATATGATGAAGCCATCCTCTGAAATCCTGAGAAAATGGTCACGATATGTGGCCATCTTCGTAGGAAGCTCCGTGGGATGAACCCAAGTGCGAAACGTGTGTAGCTGCAACAAATCTGCCCTGATAACCTGGCTGAGCTCATGTCGAGTGAGAGGGAGGCGAGGGGCATCTATGCTGTATCGAAATGGTGGTAGCCTATCCATATCCAAGCCCAGTGAGGTGAGCCATGTGGAGAGTGTGTGGTACCAACAAAAAGTATGACCTCTCTCCGCTAACATCTGCGAGGATGTCAGTGCTAGCCACGGTAATCGTGCTCTGCCTGGTGCTGAGTCTCCGAGCGCCCTGATCCTATGCAAGTATGTAACTGACTGAAATGCTGCATCTAGCGCTAGGGGTGTAGCTCCGAACTCTGCGAACGTAATCTGATGCGGTACCGTGGGCTTCGCTCTGATCAATCTGGAGAACATGATGATCTGTAACCTCTCTACTCGTCTCCAATCTGCAACCCTGAGATCTCCTGCCCAAAAGGGGCTAGCATACATGACTGCAGGTCTCACCAGCGTATCGAAAAGTAAGGACTTCGTGTCGGGATGCTGAAAATGTGACTGTGCACACTGCCTCTCGAGAAGAGCCAAGGCGGCATACCCTCTACTGATCCTATCTCGTGCTGCATGCGTCATGGTGAAGACTGGACCTCTAAATGTGGCACCCAAATATGTATACTCCCTAACTAGCTCCACCTCCTGCCCATCAAATGTGAAAGAGAACTCGCCTCTCCTATAAACCTGGTATGACGTGTTGAAGACCATGACTTTGGTCTTCCCAAGGTTTACAGACAACCCTCTGTCCTGACAAAAGCTGTGGAGTGCATGGAGATGTGCCTGTAAACCCTGCTGGGAGGAAGAAATAAGAACCACGTCATCTGCATAGAGAAGAATCGGTATCGTGGATCCTGCCAGTAAAGAACCTGTACCACCCATCGTCTGTATGTACATCTCTAACTCATCGATATAGAGACCAAAGAGTGTCGGAGACAAAGGACACCCCTGCTTCACCCCTATCGTACTGCGTACTTCCGCCGACAGCCCCGCCCGTGTCCTGACTCTACCTGTGACTCTCTCATACAAGGCCATGATCGCCCATGAGAGAGAGAGAGAGAGAGAGAGAGAGAGAGAGAAGAACCCCCAAGTATATATAGGATGCAACAACCTCCACCGGTAAATTCATCTAGCATGAAATGATCCTTGTACATGGCTGCATGGGATGTGTTGACGATGGTGACCTTGGTTTCATGCGTCTCGTAGAAGGTATGTAGTGCATCCAAGTATCATTGGAGGCCCTCTGTTGAGGATGTGTGAGAAGTAGAAGTAGAAGAAGAATTTATTAATGTCCTCGAGGGGCCAAAAATGACCCATGGGACCTAATCATCAGTACAAAAATATCCTCCGATGTGGAGGGGTCAAGAATTTTCAAGTTCTTGACGGTACAAAAAAAGACGGGTGACAAAAGATCCCAACGTTGCCGAAGGGGCAATGGTGAGAACTAATGAGAACTGAGTGGTGTCTACCGGTATCTACTGGTAGTCGTCCCTGATATGTGTATATCTAGGGCATTGTAGGGCTACATGTCCCTCTGTCTTGACTATCTTTGAATCACAGAATCTGCAAACTCTAGCGTGTCGTGGCAAATTCAGCCAAGCTCCTTTCTCTATTGCTAAGGTGTGTGATCGTGTGCGGAATCTAGCAATATTCCTGCGATAGAGAAGAGGGATGGGAGTGCTGATGTATGGCTGAGCAGAGGCATTTGATGTCATGAATGATGACCACCATAGGAGGTCTATTTGATCTTGGTAGTATTCTAACTTTGTCTTCTTTTCTACTATCAACCATTGAGCTTGTAGGGTGCATAGTAAGGACAACTGGAATTCTTGTAGATTGATCTTTTCAGGTGGTATAGTCAAGTATGATTGCACTTTCCATGTGCTGAACCATTTCCTTATGTCTATCCCCCATCCTGTACAGATGATCTTGTTTTTATGGTTTTTTTGAAGTTTCATACTTGCTGTCCATGCTCTGTGTGGTGGTAATATGCCTGTTGGCATTTGTTGCACGTCCACTAGATACTACATCACTTAGATTAGTGCATGAAACTCAATTGGCCTCCTGCCCATTTCCAATAGGAGTATAGAGTAAAGGGTAGTAGCCTTGACCCCTAGATGTCGTCGTAGAAATGCTTTCAACATTTTTTCAATCTCATTCCATGTGGATGGAGAGATGCTGCCTCCCCATATTTCTACTCCATATAGCACTGTTTGAACTACATATGCATCAACCAACATATTCTGGATCTTCCAGTTCTGGGTGTCAGTGTGCCTACAATCATTTTCAAATTGATAGTATTTCCCCCCACCTGTATCCAACCTTCTTTGTGCACATTGCCACCATCTGTGGTCGGCTAGTATGTTGATTCCCAAGTATTTAAAGGTATTGACATATTCAATAGGCCCCTCACACACTTGAGTGAAATCTTTATATTTCTGTGTGGGAAACCTCAAAAGAGGTAATAAGTACAAGAAACAAGTTTTTACAAGTAAAACCTCAGAGCAAAAGTCATGAGGTAGCCAAGTAAAAAGTTACATATCAAGCTGGAGGAGAGTCAAACACAGCATCCTCCAGCTTCAAATTGTTTTGTTGTAAAAACTGATGCAGTGAACCACACCATCAATAAAAACAAGCTGTTTTTTGCCCTTGTGATTATTCTTGATATAGGCTGGTACCCGAAATTTTTGAATCAGAGGGTCAAAAACCTATTGTAACATGGGGTACATCCATATCCTAAGTAGAAGGAAACTGATGGTGCTCAACAAGGGTGCAATCCTAAGCTTCTTCAGCAAGAGGAAGATTTACCTGTGATTTGTACATACTGTACGGTCGACCGTACAGCCTGTACAGAAGTCCGTACAGCAAAGGCGGAAGGTTGTACGGGAGGGTCCACAGGGCATGGGAAGCGAATGGGAGATTGCATGGAAATCTGTACGGGCGGCGGTACAGGAGGCAACAGGCTGCACATCAACGATACGGAAGGCCGTACAGCTGACGGCAGCTGTACGGAAGACAGGGGATGCAGCAGGGTCATGGAGTGGGACGGTATTGATGGAGATTGTATGGGCAGGGATGGTACGGACGGAAACACGGAGGAAGAGGAGGAGGGCTCCGTCGCTCACACACACACACACACACACAGAGCTGCCCCACACACTTTTTTTTTTTTTTGGGGGTAAATCCATGATTATATTATCAGCAAAATTTACATGAGGGTCTCAAAAAACAGAGAGCCTCAACAGGAAATCAAAAGCAAAGAGAAACTATTTCCAGGCATGACTGAGGAAGATCTCCTTGATGGCAAGCATCATAGATAGATTGCCGTAGGGAGAGTCTGAAATATTCATAAGATCGCAAGAACGGATTCCCAAAATAACTCATGTTGTGATCCTGCCATATGGTCCAAAAAGCCCAATATCTGACCCAGTACAAAAATAAAGAGTAATGGACCAGGGTTGTAGGAAGTCTGCCAAAAAGCCAAAAATGTTTCCCAAAAGGAGAGTTAGGGGAACGAAGGCGAACCGACATGGAAATTTTGCATATGAAGGTCTTAGTGCTGGAGCACATCCAAAACAAATGAGGCACCGTTTCAAAAGGGGCCATGCATCGAAGACAAGAAGCAGATGCAATCCTTCGTTGAGCCAGAGTGACCCCCACGGATAAGGTTCCTATAAGACAATGCCATAGGAAAAGCTTTTGCTTGAGAGGCAATTTGCTCTTCCATAAATTGCGGAGATTCTTTCGCCACCAAGCAAGTGATTTTGCCATATGCCAAAGAGAATTAGCATGTAAGTGAATCCATGGTGACGGCTGGAGGAAAGAGTATGTCGTGCTAACCGTTAGGTCAGAAAGAATAACAGGACGAGAATTTGAGCCCACCGGGTGTAACTGCCAGTCGTGTAATCAGTCCCTGTTAGATAAAGGAGGGATGGGAAGAAAAGGCTGCAGCAATTCAGCAATTTTTCTCCAAATAAACCTGTGATGCATGGCTAGTGGATAAGAAGCCATGGCTTGAGGGAAGGAAAGCATTTGACCAATAGCATCAACAACGTCATTTATACACCTGATCCCCAATATTGTGCACCATGTGTTGGCCAGGAAAATTCCTCTTCTACTCACCTTTTTTCGTCAGAAGCAGCCATGGACTCATATGCTTGCAACCATGTGCACGTCCTTATGTACTACTGCACATGGTGCATGGATCACTAATTTTTGGGAGGTCATTTTGGGCAGATTTGTAGGCTCTGCCCTTTTGCTACTTCACTTATTAGCGATTGGAAACAGGTCCTTTCGCATGCTCATTGGGCCCCTTCCATTTTGTCTCATGCCAATTCCCTTCGGCAAGAAAGTATTTACTGGATTGCTGTTTTTGATCCTCCATTGGCCCTCCAAGAGCCGATTCGGGCATATAATCTCTGCCCCACACACACACACACACACACACACACACACAGAGTATATTAACATCTTTGAAAGACCAAATGGTCTAGAGACCGTAAAAAATCAGATACAGGTAAAGTTAAGGGTGGGGCCATGAAATAGGCACCCCTACCCAAGGTTGCCTGTGATGAGAAAAAAATCAATACATCATGCTATCATTGCGAGAGAAACCCATAAAAGGAAAAAAAACATAAAGGAGAATGCTTTGGTTGCTTACTAATTGGTCGAGGGTCCATCTAAGTGTGACTGGACATGTATGCGCTGTTTGTGGGACCAACTCCAGTAGACAATTAAGGAGAGACAAGATGAGCTCATATGCTAGTGGCGCGGGATCGGGGCGAGGGCTAGTATTTAGGAAGAAAGTAAGTAATAGATCATTACTATTGCTCATCTTGTCCTGGTCCATCCCACCTTTGTAGTCTCTAAGATGCAGCCCGCTATCTAGCAAGTGCTACTGTCACTCCAATGGTTTATCTCCCCATGTTAAAGAGAGAGGATATGTCTGTATTCCTCAGGTGAGTGTCCATCAAGATCAAGTTTGTCGAGTTGTGCTCTTTGGCTCTCTGCTGCGTTTGGTCCCCTACTGTTGGTTCACCAAAGAAAAACTCGTGATGGTGCTCTAACTAAGCTCAGTCGACTCTTAGATGCTCTCCTCTGTGCTCGTATAAGCTGGTCTCTGTGTCTCTGGGTCTCAAGATGGAAAATAGCCACACACTGAACCATCTATAGTCCCAAACCTGCAAACCATCTACATCTATCCATCTTTAGTCTCGAACCTGCAAACCATCTACATGTTTGAACATACCATGTCCTTTGATCCCCTCCGCCTCCAATGCTATATATGAAGCTATGGCTAACCATATGGCAGTCTTCGTTGCCGGGATGTCATGGTACCAAAGTCCCTAGCCCTATGGAGATAAGTAACACTTGGAAGATTGCATCAAGTTGTAGAGGGGTAGCCCCAAACTCTACTAGTATGATCTAATGTAGGACCAATGGCTTGCTGATCATCATCCGAGTGAGAAGAAGAACTTGGAGTCTCTTTATGCAGATCATTCTGTCTCTAATAAGTCTGTCCCTTGAAGAGCTAGAAGGGCCTAGCCTTAGCTAGGGTTAGTTGTCAATATGCAATAGGGGAAGTTAATAGGAGGCCAGTCACCACGTGGCTAGTTTGTATGGCCATGCATGGAGGCCTTCGGGTCAACTTGATTGCATGTAGGTGTTTGGTGATTCACAATCCACAATTTGTGGCAAAATGTGCTCGACTTTCTTCTGTTGATTACCATGATTCTTGTGCATGACTACATCGGCCGGTACTCACCTCTACTTGGTTATTTCATGGCTGAGTTTCATCATATGTTAAGACATCTAATCCTTTACAATGTAACTCCAACAAGCCCCGTACGGATGAGGAGATGTCACTCTAATTGCATTGTGTTTCTTCATGCAATATAGTCTAGTTTTTTGTTGACTCTTTCCATGCTTCTACTTCGAGTGTTCTTGACATATTCTCTATTACTTTATGTGATTAGTTTTTGAGTTCAATCCAACATATGGTATTAGAGCTTCATTGATGGATCACTCTGAGCATGAAGGTGCAAACTAAACTTGTGAATTTCACTGGATCAAATTTTCCTTGATAGTTGGGGAGTTTGTATATATCTTATGGAGAAAATCTTATGGGAAATTGTTGCTGAGACGGAGAAGAAACCGACCAGCAAAGATGCTAAGAAGATGCTTGACAAGCTACTCACTGGGAGGTCAGAAACAAAAAGCCTTGTTAGAATATGAAGCCAAGTTGAGTTAGTTTGGTGTGTTCTAGTGTGTTCTAGTCTAGTGTTTCCTATGCATGGCACGTGTCAAATTGGGAGTTATCCCATATGCATAGGTGTTCATATGTGTATGTGTGCTCTTATATAAGAGCTGTACTTATCTAGTGTCAAATCAATCAAGTATCAAGCTACAAGCTCTTTGGTCTACATGTGAGTACTCTTATTTTGTTCATTGCTCTAGCCATTTCATTTCCATTTCATTATGTCTCTCTTTGAGTATCACTTTCTCTCTCCCTAACCTACCCCCTCTCTCTCTCTCTCTCTCTCACCCGCTCAGTCCCCTCTCCCTCCCGCTCAGTCCCCCCTCCCTCACCCGCTCAGCCCCCTCTCCCTCCCGCTCAGCCCCCCCTCTCCCCTCACCGCTCAGCCCCCTCCCTCACCCGCTCAGCCCCCTCTCCCCTCACCCGCTCAGCCCCCCCCCTCTCCCTCACCCGCTCAGCCCCCTCTCCCTCACCCGCCCAGCCCCCTCTCCCCTCACCGCTCAGCCCCCTCCCTCACCCGCTCAGCCCCCCCTCTCCCCTCACCGCTCAGCCCCCTCTCCCCGCTCAGTCCCCCCTCCCTCACCCGCTCAGCCTCCCCCTCCCTCACCCGCTCAGCCTCTCCGCCTCAGCCCGCCCCTCACCCGCTCAGCCCCTCCCCCTCCGCCTCAGCCTCTCTCTCTCTCCGCCCCTCTGTCTCAGCCTTGTCCCCCTAGCCCGCCCGCACAGTCCCTCTCAGCCCCGCAAGCCCACTCCCTCCCTGCGCAAGCCTCTGTTGGAAGGGAAGGGGGTTTAAGGAAAGTCTTAAACTCCCCTCCCCCCCGTGTGAATAGACCTACAGCAAGTGTCCTTAAAGTGCAAGAAACAGAAAACAGAGTAAAAAGGGGCAAAAAGAGGCAGTTTTGAGAGCAGAGAATTCAGCAGCTCCACCATGGCCCTCAGAGGTAGTTTTGAGCAGAGAATTCAGCACTTCCAGGAGTAAGGAGATGCCACAAACAAGGAGCTCCACCATGGCCCTCCAAGGAGCAAAAGTAGAGAAAGATAAAAGCATAGGCAGCAGTACAAGAGCCGAAGAGGCAAGTTCTTCTTTACCCTTAACATCTCCTTCCCCACCACCTCCAAAGACCTCCCTTGCCTCCACCCCAACCCTTTCCTACCCACCTACTTTACTCAATCCTCCTGTGGCTCCGACCCCATCTCCTTTACTTCCATCTCCCCCATCACTTCCGGTTACCTCCCTTGCCTCAATCCCAACCCTTTCCTACCCACCTCTGTGAAGATAGTGGGAGAGAGGAAAGGAGTCTCACTTGCAGCTTTCTCACAATCACAAATGGGGGAATACACACAAAGGTGGAGGCTGAAAACAGTTTTTCTCTTCTTAGTTGTGAAAGCCAAAAGAACTCAAGTACAAAGAAATAGAAGAACCCTATATGTGGGTCTCAAACCAAACTCAACTAACTAAGGTGGCATACTAACTGAGCCACAAACTAGAGTAGATAAGGATAGCTGTCATCCAGCTATTATTCGTGGGCGGTGTACCAACCGCATCTCCAGCTAACAAGTCGGTGACATAAATACACAACGGTCACCCTGGCATATCGCGAGTGGAGCTCGATATCTCAACACTCCCCCTCGAGCTCAATCCCAATTCCTGCACACCAAGCAGGTCTCTGAACTTGCGCAGCTTCTCTGCGCCCAATGCTTTCGTGAATATGTCAGCTACCTGATCCTCTGTGCTGACATAAACTAGATCAATAAGACCTAGTAAAACCTTCTCCCGCACATAGTGATAATGCACCTCAATGTGCTTTGTTCTAGCATGAAAGACTGGGTTCTTTGCCAAGTGTATACTGCACATGTTATCACAATAAATGACAACCGGCCCATCTGTAGACTGATGCATATCATAGAGTAGCTTATGCAACCAAGCTACCTCACATGCAGCCATTGCTGCACCCCTGTACTCAGCCTCTGTGCTCGACAAGGCAACTGTAGGCTGTTTCTTGCTGCTCCAAGTGACTACAGCACTCCCAAAAGAGAACACATATCCACTGGTAGATCGTCTATCAGGAATGCTACCAGCCCAATCAGCATTAGTGTATCCATGCAACTGTATCTGAACCCCAGCCTCATAAAATAGTCCATACTGCAATGTGGACTTCACATACCCGAGTATGCGTCTAGCCGCATCCAAATGCGGTTTCCTTGGAGCCTGCATAAACTGACTTACCAACCCAACAGCATAGCTCAAATCTGGCCTGGTAATAGTCATGTAAATCAAACTTCCTACTATGTGTCTATACATAGTAGGGTCTTTCAGAAGCTCACCTGCATCTGTGCTCAGCTTCACATTCTGCTCCGAAGGAACTAAAATAGGCTTACAGCCTGTCATCCCATATTTGGACAGCATGTCCAATCCATACTGCCTCTGCAAGAGCTGTATCCCACTTGGTGATCTAATCACCTCAATGCCCAAGAAATAACGCAGCTCTCCCAAATCCTTCATCTCAAACTTCTGCCTCAATAGCATTTTCACATGAAGGATATCTTCATCACTATCACCTGTGATGATCAAATCATCAACATAAATGACCAGCAGCATAATCCCTTTCTCTGTTTTTCTCACATAGAGTGAGAAATCTGCCTTGGAAATCTGAAAGCCAATAGTGACAAGATACTGTCCTATCTTGTCAGACCATGCTCTAGGTGCTTGCTTCAAGCCATACAAGGCTTTCTTCAACCTGCAAACAAACTCAGGATGAGTAGCATGAACATAACCTGCTGGCTGCTCCATAAAGACCTCTTCTTGCAAATCACCATGCAAGAAGGCATTCTTTACATCCATCTGATGTAAAGACCATCCCTTTGATGCAGCCATAGCAATGGCTGCTCTTACGGTTGCCATCCTTGCAACCGGGCTGAAAGTTTCTTCATAATCAATGCCATATGTCTGTGCATACCCCTTGACAACTAATCTTGCCTTGTATCTATTCACAGAACCATCTGCATTGTGCTTGATCTTATAAACCCACTTACAACCAATTGCATTCTTGCCTTTAGGCAAAGGCACCAATTCCCATGTAGCATTAGCATCCAAGGCATCCATTTCTTCATCCATGGCTTTCTCCCATTTTTCATTTCCCATGGCTTGCTCAAAAGAAGTGGGTTCTGGTTCCTGTATCACTTTGACCATATAGGCATAGTGAATGGCTGTAAATCCATCATATTTCAGCCTATCCACAAGATACCTAACCCTGGTAGACCTGCGCAAAATAGGCTCACTTCCAGGTGCTCTCAAAACATCCCTGGTCTTCCTTACTCCAGGTGTAACAACAGAAGGAATACCCAACTCATCATCAATGCTCTGTTCTGAGCCACTGGATTCACCATCCACATAAGAGTGACCTGCATTCACATCAAACATGGGCTGATCTACCTTCTCTTTTCCTTTTTGTGATACCTGCGTACCACTATCTGCATTGCTTTGAGGAGATTCTCCTGATCTCAATCTACCTGTCCATGGTAAAGTATGTGAACCACTGCTAGAGGACACTGCAGGTCCACTGATATTTTGTGATTGCTGCTGTGAATTCTGTGCAGCAATACCATTTTGTGCATCTACATCAATCATCACATTTACTGGTTTATACCAGCTGCTCATCTCATCAAAAACAACATCTCTGCTCACTGTGAACTTACGTGTAGAAGGGTTATAGCATCTATACCCTTTCTGCTGCAGAGAATAACCAATAAAGACGAACTTCTCAGCTTTTGGATCCAACTTGGACCTCAACTCATCTGGCACATGGACATAGGCAATGCAACCAAAAATCTTCAAATGAGAAATATCTGGTTTCCTACCAGTATACATCTCCTCTGGCGTCATGCCATGTATTGCTGCAGTGGGAGTCCTGTTCATTATATAGACTGCTGTAGCAACTGCTTCAGCCCAATAATAATCTGGTAGATCTTTTTCATTTAGCATAGCCCGAGATACCTCTCCAATATGCCTGTTTTTTCTTTCTGCAATTCCATTTTGCTGTGGGGTATGACTGCATGAATATTATTGCTTTATACCATGCTCCTGCAAGAACCTTGCAAACTCATTTGAGAGGTACTCTCCCCCTCCATCTGACCTTAGGCATTTTATTTGCAGGCCTGTTTCTTTTTCAACCATAGCTTTGAAAGCTTTGAAGTGCCCAAACACTTCAATTTTCTTTTTCATAAAATACACCCACAGTTTTCTGCTGAAGTCATCAATAAATGTGACAAAATAGTGACAGCCTCCAATAGATGCAGCTTTTGTAGTCCACACATCAGAGTGGATTAATTCCAATGGCTTTTTACTCTCTTGAACATGCCTAGGAAAAGGTTTCCTTGCCTGTTTTCCAAATTGACAGGCTTCACAAACCTTGTGCATTTCTGCAACCTTGAATTTAGGCAATCCTGCAACAACATTTTGGGCTTGCATTGATTTTAGTCGCTGTATATTAACATGACCAATGCGTTTGTGCCAAATATCAATATCTGCAACTACACCGGTCCCATGTGCAAACATTGCTGCACTCAATTCAGGCATGTCTGCATCCAACGTAAACATCCTGCCCTTCTTCTTTCCTTTTGCTATCAAGCGACCGTTATTTTTCATATCCTCAACAAAGCATCCATGAGGATTAAATCTAACCTGCAAGCCCTGCTCAACCATTTGACCAACAGAAACCAGGTTCTTGGTGATGTTCGGGACATGAAATACATCAGACAAGTATTTCTTTTTCCCATCCTGCATAGACAAAGGAATTTTGCCAATCTGCACAATACGATGTGCAGTATCATCACCAGTCTCCACAAATCCTGGTTTTTCCATTTTTCTTGCATCCTGCATCCATTCAGCGTGACCTGTCATGTGGTTTGACGCACCCGAGTCAACATACCACACATCATTGCTTTCTTCTGCAATTGTTACAGAATTTGTCATATGCTGCACCATAAACAAATGCTCATTTCTGTCATGACCTTGTCTACTAGAGGATGCATAATTGCCTTGCTGCAATTTTCCACTCATAATGTCATTCTGCTTTTTGTAGCAGTCTTTAGCCATATGACCCATTTTGCCACAATAGTAGCATTCAACATTGTTGTTTGCATTTTGGCTTCTCTGCCATCCACCACGGCCTCTTTGGCTCCCCCTGCCTCTAGAGTTCCCACGTCCTCCTGCATAGGACTGGTTTTCTTGCGTTTGCTGCATATTCTGATTTCTACCACGGCCTGCAGATCGGCCTCCTCTACCTCTGCCTCTACCTCTGCCAGCATTTGAGTAGAAGACAGTTTCTTTTGAAGTTCCTGTTGAAGAAGATGCACCCCCATTTCTCTGCTCTTCAGAAATTAGAAGAGCAATCAACTCCTCAAAATCAAGAAAGTTTTCACGGACGGCAATGGATGTCCGGAACTGTGCATAATCCTTTCCTAGACCATTCAAGGTCACAGAAACCAAATCGTCATCATCCACTGGCGACCCGATGGAAGCAAGTGCATCTGCAATTTTCTTCACTTTCATGTGGTAGTCATTTATGCTCAAATTTTCTCTCTGCACATTGTGCAACTCCTGTTTGAGTTGCATTTTCCTGGCTTGCGTATTTGTGCATGCCCCTTTGGCGTATTTGCATCCTGAATATGCACAATCATGGAGTCCGAAATACTGATAGACAGCCAGTACATAACTTTCCTGGCTCTCTCATGCCATCCTTTGAATGCCTGCATTTCTTGTTGACTAGGAACATTAGGAAGAACAGGTTCTTCTTCATTTCCTGTAATGAATTCCCAATAGCCTTTTCCCATCAAGAAATTCGTCATTCTAAACTTCCATGCCTGGAAGTTGTTCTTGTCAAGCTTTTCAGTGACAATCTGTGAAAGAGAACCAGATGCCATTATAGAACACTGCAAAATATTCTGTCACTGCAAAAAACATAGCTTTTTGCCTCACACGGGCAGATCTGCAAAACTGACGAAAGTGGTATTTCACCACACAGTCACTTCCTAGTGACGATTTTGCATCAACAGGCAACAGGCATGAATCTGCAACTCCCAATATCTCTGCACACAGGCATACGATGCAATTTGTGTAGCACCTTTCCACCAACTAGCCGCGCAGTGGTCGCACAGCAAAAAACAGGGCCTTTTTCTGAGTGCCTGCGAAGAACTTCCGCCTTCAAAACGGGCCCCGAAACGGCCTCAAATCAGAGAAATAAAGTCACTAAGGGCTTCGCCCACTCCCGCAGCATATACTCTGCTCTCGCCACACCACGAAGGGCGTCTCAATCTGAAACAGTGCACTCCTGCACTTCTGGCTGTGCTACCTGCAGACATTTGCTCCCAAACTCGAAATAGGAAAGCAACACTGGTCCTCTTACCAGGACACCACGAACTTGGCTTGCTTTCTTGAGCTCCTTACCACGAACAAGGCTCTGATACCATGTGAAGATAGTGGGAGAGAGGAAAGGAGTCTCACTTGCAGCTTTCTCACAATCACAATGGGGGAATACACACAAAGGTGGAGGCTGAAAACAGTTTTCCTCTTCTTAGTTGTGAAAGCCAAAAGAACTCAAGTACAAAGAAATAGAAGAACCCTATATGTGGGTCTCAAACCAAACTCAACTAACTAAGGTGGCATACTAACTGAGCCACAAACTAGAGTAGATAAGGATAGCTGTCATCCAGCTATTATTCGTGGGGCGGTGTACCAACCGCATCTCCAGCTAACAAGTCGGTGACATAAATACACAACGGTCACCCTGGCATATCGCGAGTGGAGCTCGATATCTCAACAACCTCCTCTACTCAATCCTCCTCCTCCCCCTCCTTCAGCTTCACCTCCTCCTCCTCTTGCTCCCGTTCATTCCTCCCTAGCCCTTTCCCTTGCTTATTCCTCCCCTCTCCTAGTCCCTACCCATCCTCTTCCTTCCTCTTCCTCCCCTCCCCTAGTCCCTACCCATCCTCTTCCTTCCTCTTCCTCCCCTCCCCTAGTCCCTACCCATCCTCTTCCTTCCTCTTCCTCCCCTTCCCTATTCCCTACCCAGCCTCTTCCCTCCTCTTCTTCCCCTCCCCTAGTCCCTACCCAGCTTCTTCCCACCTCTCCCCACCGACCCTCCCTTTCAGCCCCTTCCTCCCCTAGTGTAGGCTCTTCTTCGGTCCCTGACTCCCTACTTCCTTCTACCGGATCTCTCTCTTCAGGACCTCCATTTTCTGCACCCCTCCTTTACTCACCTTCTTACCCTCTTACCCCCTCATCCTTGTACCCCCTCTCCCCTTCACCCTCCACAGCGGAAGCAGTCCTGGCAGATAATCTGCGCTTGAGAGATTTAGTTATGCAGTGCATGGAGACTTGCAGACTTCAGGGCGCTGCGATTCAGTCTCTCACAGCACAGATACACACACTGACTGATCAGCTATCGATAGTTGAGAGTCATAGATCTGATCAGGACTCCCATATTCGCCAGCTTCATACCAGAGATATTGATCGGGACATCCAGTTACGGACACATGCTGAGCGCATAGTGCAACTGGAGGCACGCATTCAGGAGTATGTTGTGGCATGCGATGATCGCCTCCAGCAGCTGCATGTAGCTCCTCCAGCTAGTGCAGCAGTTGAGGAGAGGTTGGCCACACTGCAGACAGAGGTACAGAAGACCTCAGAGTGGGTGGATGTTGTGCGTAGAGCCCCACAGGCCCAGCAGACCACAGTCTCTGAGACTATTGCCGAGAGTCAGCGGCAAGCTCAGAAGGCCCTCAACATCCGCATCTGCGGAGTTGAGCGATCAGATACGAGATCAGCCATGGATCAAGCGACAGATTTCATATCTGGGACACTCGGAGTTCAGGATCATGGCATAGTAGCTGCATATCGAGTGGGCCGGCAGCACGGCACCAGCCACTTATCATTAGATTCAGAGATGCTGAGGCCCCCGTCTCGCAGTATTACGAAGGAGATCCAGATTGAGGGACCATCCACAGATTCACATGGATGAGGACCTTACAGCTCTTCAGTGGGAGGAGCATAGACGTCTCATTGCACAGAGGGATGTTGCCCGTCGTGAGGGCAAGTGGGCCATGATTAGAGAGGGCAGACTTTTGATAGGAGCTATGCGATCTAGACCGGTTGGAGCCCACAGTTGACGACACGAGGCCTATGGGACACGTAGCCTGCCAGATAGCTTGAGTTTCGCAGCTTGGAACTGTAATGGTTCCCTCACAGCTCAGCCTGG
Organism: Dipteris shenzhenensis; assembly: GCF_047967505.1. Classification (NCBI taxonomy): domain Eukaryota; kingdom Viridiplantae; phylum Streptophyta; class Polypodiopsida; order Gleicheniales; family Dipteridaceae; genus Dipteris; species Dipteris shenzhenensis. Next base: position 36,430,320 of record NC_141611.1, read on the forward strand.
CAACTTACGAGAGGCCTTTTTTTATCAGGACATCGTCTTCTTTACAGAGACCCATGAGAGCCCAAAGAGAGGCTTGCCGCAGGTGACAGGATATGCCTGGGAGTCTGTCTTTCGACAGCAGACTAGACGATTAGGAGGAGTCAGAGGATCTGGCGGTGTGGCAGTTCTTTATAGAAAGCATCTCAGATCGATACTCACAGTCATGAGGAGAGACCATCGGGCCAGATATCTTTGGGTACGGATCAGGAGACCCCCCCTGAGAGACTTGTTTATTGCAGTATGCTACTTTCCCCCGAGACAGTCTCGTTATGCCTCAGATGGACCAGGACAGTCACCTTTTGAGGATTTGTCAGCCGATGTATTGGAGTACTCACGCCGCGGAGAGGTCATCCTTTTAGGAGACTTCAACGCGAGGACATCAGACAGACAAGCAAAGATTTTGGACTTTGCTGAGGATCCAGTCTTAGTTCCAGCTGCCCCAGATGAGAGTTTTCCACGCTTATCTTCAGATAGAGGGGTAGAGGTGACAGATCAGGGACATCGCCTATTGGAGCTTCTCTCATCACACGGCATGGTCATTTATAATGGACTTCGACAGTGGCCGCATTCATCCACAGCCACATGTTTTCCCTTCGCGGGTGGTGGTACGAGCGTCATTGATTACGTCTTGGGTCCCCCGACTTTAATCCCTTTTGTACATAACCTCACAGTCGACCCTTTTATGCCTTCAGCCGATCATGCACGTCTGCACTTTATTCTTACCCAGATTCCTCATGCCCCCCCTTCTAGACATCATGAGCGTCAGCCATACTATGAGGTTCATTTTGACCACCAGTTTGATGATATTTATAGCCAGCACCTGAGTGGTCTTCTCCGTCCGCACCTTCTCGATGCCCTACCCTCCACACAGGATCGGTGGGACCTTGTACATACCTCCATCATCTCGGCAGCCCACAAGTCCTTCCCCGTCACTTGCCACACATCCAGTCCTCCACCAGTCGTTCTTGTGCCTTGTAATGGATGGTATGATGAGGAGTGTAAAGAACTCCGCAGGAAGCTTCGCCTTGAGACACAGGAGAAGTCTCCCCTCCTCATTGAGACCAAGAAGAGTTACAAGCATTTGGTGCGACGCCAAAAGTGCCAATTTCTAGCCCGGAATGAGGAGGAGCTGAGAAGTTTACTTTTCAGCTGTGATTCCAAGGAATTCTGGAAGAAATTCCTTCGCTTGAAATCTCAAACTCCTCTTACAGACCCGCAGGTTTGGCTTGCCTATACTTCCACTTTATATGATATTCCAGACCAGCCATAGATCGACTTATCCCATGTGCCTAGACCCACCTCCTCTGCCTTATTCTCATCCAATAGTGTCCGAGCAGCAGCTCATCGTTTGAAGATTGGGAGAGCTAAGGACCATGATGGATTGCAAGCGGAGTATGTAATCCATGGGATTGATGCCTTAGCTACAGTCCTCTCCCGTCTTTTTAACGAGTCCATTTGTACAGGTCTTCCACCTAGTTAGCTAGAAAATACTATAGTACCCATACACAAGTCGGGGGATCCTTTGGAGGCGTCGAACTACAGGACCATTATGATTGGCCATGTCATGGCCAAGATTTATGCGACCATTCTAGAAGGACATATAAATGACCATGCCGAGGCGACAGGCATGAGAGCTAGAGGGCAGGCAGGATTTCGTGCAGAGCACTTGACTCAAGATCATATCTTCACACTCAGGGCTTTGATTGAGGAGGCGAAGTCACGTAAGCAACGGCTCTATTGTTGCTTCGTGGACTGCAGAAAGGCATTTGACACTGTGCCGCGTTTCAGACTCTTCCAGCGACTTCGGCAGCGTCTTCTAGAAGGACTATATTTCTTCGAGTTTGGAAGGGTTCTCCCTTTTTCTCGGAGGTTTCTACCGGATTGAGATGGCATTATCAGCCTCAATCCTTTCTTGAGCTTTTCGTGGATTGCATGATGTATCCCGTATGGAGCTTGCTCTAACGGTTTTTCTTTAATACTTAATAGAAGTCTCTGTTTGCCCAAAAAAAAAAAAACTTTTTTTGTAAGATCCATCAAAGTGTAAAACAAATGCATCCTAGTACTTTTTCTTCATTCATGTCAGTGTTCTTCTCCACATCTTCAAGTAAAATAGGTCCTTTCTTATAGGTAAGGAGATCAGCCAAGGAAGCTCTAGTAGAGTTCCCAACCAAGAAGGTAAAAGAGTACTCCTGTAACTCTACTATCCATTTAATCATGCTCCTAGAGATATTTGTACTATTCAACATATGAGGCAGTAGTGAACATGAGGTGAGAACCACAAAAGGCCTGGACAATAGATAAGACCGAAATCTCCTACAGGCATACAAGAGGCTAGCCAGGACCGATTCAGCGGCTGAATACTTCCTCTCTACTTCACTTTTCACCCTGCTGGCATAATAGACTGGCCTCATATATCTAGATCCCTCTCCATGCTGTAAAAGAATAGCACCAATAGCATCTGGTCCTATAGACGGATTCACATAAAAAGTCCTGGAATAATCTGGTGGCTTTACACTTGAAATATGAGTCAAGGATTCCTTAACTGCCTCAAACACCTCTTCACTCTCTGTCGTCCATTTCAGAGGCTCAGATTTTACCAGCTGCTGAAGAGGATACAATATCTGAGATAACATATGAATAAATCTCGACAGATTCTTCACCTTTTGGAGAATGGTATGCAACTGCTTGGTATTCTCAGGAGAGGACAGCATAACTAAAGCTTTCACTTTACCTAGATCCGGCTCAATCCCATTCTCAGATACAATATGCCCCAATATTTTAATGCTGATCTAAGCTAACTGAGTCTTCTTAGGATTTAATTGACCACCATTATTATCAATCTCATAAAATACCTGATCCAGCTTGCCATAGTGCTTCCTGTTTCCACTATAGACACAGATGTCATCAATAAACACTTTACAAAATTTATCCAAGAAAGGTGATAAAATCAGATCTGAATTCTCCTGATAGTGCGAGGGGCCGTCGGTAACTCCAAAAGGAATTTTCCTGTAACAAAAACAGCCCCAGGGGGTAATGAAGGTAGTCTTAATTTGATCTTCTTGGGCTATGGCTATCTGGAAGTACCCTGAATATCCGTCACACAAGCTGTACATTTCATGACCTGCCACTTTATCAAGAATATCATCCAGAAAAGGCAGAGGATAGTGGTTTCTCTTTGTCACTGCATTCAAAGGTTTGTAATCGACACAGACTCTCCATTTATCTACACCTTTTGGCACTATGACCACAGGACTTGTCCAATCAGAGTGAACTACAGGATAAATTATTCCTGCCTTGAGAAGCTTATCTACCTCTTCCTTCAGCACATCTCTCTGTTCCGGGCTTAATCTCCTTATTTTCTGAAAAACAGGTTTGGCACCTTCCTTCAACTCAATCCTCAGAGGCTTCCCTTTAAATCCCCTAATCTCCTCATAAGAGGTGATAAACAAATTGGGGTATTTCTGCAACATCTTCAAATAGTCTTCTTTCTCCTCAACATTGAGATCAGGATTCAATGATTGCTCAATCAACACTTGGGTTGATTCTTGAGAACATTTGGGCTGCATTAAATCCTCGATAACCTCAAACCTATCCACCTCTTCCTCACTGAACCCTGCTGCCCCCACAAAATCCACCTATGAATCCTCATCTACCAAATCCACCAATGCTATTGTTCCTTCATCACTTTCTGAAGTCACCGAGCTCTCATCCTCACTGCTAGTTTCACTTCTCTCTTCCTCTTCACTTGCTGAATCTGAAACTTCAGCTCTGCTCACCATATCGAAATTCAATTTCTTCCCATTTGTATGTACAGAAAAGATTCCTTTCTGCCAATTCTGAATTGCACCTACCTTCCTCATCCGCGGCCTTGTTCCAGCTAAGCTCTCCCACGCAGCCTGCACACTTGTGCGTGATTAAAGGTAACAAACCCACAGCCCAAAATAATAAGCGACTCATACTTCATGTCGATCAGCCCGTTAGCTCTCCGCTCAGCTAATCGTCATCTTGTCTCTTCTCTTCCATACTACAGCTCTCCGCTCAGCTAACAGCCCATCAGCCCTGTGCTATTTTTTTCAGATCATCACACCCCGTTGACAGCCCATACACAGCCCAATCGCTCTCTCGGATCATCACAGCCCTCTACACCCTGACGCACTACTCTTGTACAACAATTTGGAGCCTGTGAGCCATCCGTTCATTGACCAGCAGATCCTCTCCTCTCTCCTCCACCTTTTTCCCCCCAATCTGATCTCTTTCGCTCATCCACGTTCTCCAAAATTCTCCAGTAGTCGCCATCCCACATATCAGCCCACTCATCAGACAGAGCATCCCAATCCTTGATAACGTAGCCACCTTGCATGCATACATTCCCTTCCAGATTTTCCAGCCACATCATCACGTAGAATTTACCACTCTTCCATTTAAAAATGCAAATATCCCCCCAAGGCACATTAAATGCACATTTTGGACCTTTAGTCACACAATTCCCACACACATAAGTATGCACATTAAGGCTCATGCTTGTGAAAGAAAAATCCACAAATGCCAAAAGCCCACACCTACCCTAGATGTGTACAACTATGTGCCTACCCACAGCTATATACAGTGCTCAAAAACTTGATACAGGTTTTGTCCTATCACTGTATGCTTCTACTGTCCATACAGCCTGCTCCGTTGCCTGTACAACCAGCTCAACTGTCCGTACCAAACAGCGTCAAAATGCACGCCCAACAGTAGCTGCTTATAGCCTCGATTGCTATTTGATGCCGTCTACTGCTACTTCTCCTGCCCTCGAAATCCGCACCAAAACTTACTCCTAGCTTTGCCATAACTTGTATTCTCTGCTACCTTTGCCCTCGCTGCCACATCATTTGCAGCTGCCCTTTTGCCCTCGAAACCATTTGCAGCTACCTATGCATCATTGCTCCTGATCATTGCCTTTCCAATTGCATGAGCTATTGCAAGCTGGTTATTATTTTCAGCTTGCTTAATTAGCTACTTCAAGGTTGATACCATGGAGTCTCATCCTCTTGGAGAAGTCACATTATCCAGGGAGAAGCAGTAGCCCGTATCGGTGTGAGGTTGGACAATAGATTGCTCCATCACTTTGACCTCACTGCTTCCACCACAGATATCAAAGCCAAGTTTGAGAAGCTTCACCCTACATCTATTGGACCTGAGCGACAAGCTTTATCTATTGTTTTACATGATCTATCTGAAGTGATCGATAATGGTTGGAATAATTGGGTACTCTGCCTTGGGATGTTTCCAAAAAATGAATGCAATATATAACATGTGTTGAGTCAATAAAGGTCCTCTGCCTTGGATTGTCCTCCTAAAATTATGTATTTCTTTTATCGTGTGTGACTCCATGTTTCTATACTTGAGATCCTAGGTTGGTATGGATATCTCTCCATCACCACAGTTTGCTCTCGTGTTGGAGAGAAATAAGAGGAAACTCCTTTTTTGGAGATCAGCCAAACTTGACGTTGCTTCTAGGGTGGTGGTTGTTAACCAGGTTGTGCTGACCAAGGCGGCAGAAGAAGGGGACGAAGAAGATGCCACCCGAGAAACAGATGGGGCCAAGTGGGCAGATGGAAGTTGTGCAACTACAATAGGAGGGGCAGCCTGCCACTGATGGATAAGGTGGGTAAGATGTGGTCCACATGTGCATGTATGTGTCTTTCCGTGATGTTTTCGCACAGTGGCACGGAAGGTGGAATGAAATAGAGAGGCGAAGTCAAAAGGAGTCGCGGTGAAGAGGGCGTTCAATTCGGGGCGAATACTTCTTAAGATAAAGAAATGGCCTGGCGCTAAATATAAACGTGCAAAGAAATACCTTGCCAGTACCTCCTCTCTTCTCTATCCCTCCACTGCTTGTCGGCAATCTTCTCCCCGTCTGTGCCACTTATAGCCCGCGAGAAAGGATGTTAGGAGTGGGGACTCTGTTGGGATAAGTATGGTCAAGGGCTTGCTCTATGGTGCATGTGTGCATCTAGGGGGGTCACATGTATGTGTGTGTGTGTTGTAGAGGCACATCTAGTGCTATGATGTGTCTAGTGTGTGACCTAAGTGATGATGTAGGCCAAAGGCCCCCACATGGGAGGTTCCTTTGATTTAGGCCAGTCCTACTAATGTAGGGGCTGATTGCCACTGATATAGGGGAGGTGCCTACACCATCCTCTCTTTCTATAAAATGGAGGTCATTCCTTCATTCTAATACATGATTTTGCCTCACTCGTGCTCTCACTCTTTGTGCCCTGATGCATCTCTTCTACCCCACACTCTTCTACATTTGGTATCAGAGCTGGTAGGCTTTGTAGAACCCATTTTGGTAGTGCCACCTCATCATCTTCTCCATCATGTCTTCTTGAGCTTTCTTCCTCCTTCCTCTTCAGAAATGGCTTAGCTCTGTTCTCCTCATCCCTTGCATCTTTTGCCAAGCCCTCCTAGCAAAGAAATCTCCCTCACCATACAAATGTAGATTGCTAGAGATAAATTCAGAGAATCCTAATTGTTTAGCATATTCATACCCATTGGCTTCTCCCAAAGCTTCTTGGCTGGGGTCTTCTTCACTTTGAACTTTGTCCTTCTTGTAGTCTTCTTCAAGTACTTATAATTAGAAGAACCTTCAAAGCTTGGCATTTTGACAAGAGATCAGTCCCAACTAAATTTCAAACTAAAAATACATTCTCAGATCTGTACTTCAGCATTTCTTCAATCCTCAAACATCACTCTAGCATTTACTCTAGCATCAAATGTCCAAAACTGTCAAAAAATGCTTTGCAGTAGACTAGCTCAACTTGAAGGGCATAATTCACACAACTGGAGAAGAGTTTGAGAGGGCTTTCTGTGCAAAACTAAAGCTTGTATACCAAGGTAAGTTCACCATAGAGCATAGACAATATAATGTGCCTTCTTGTTTGGGAGAGGTGCGCCTTCTTTGACTGTCTTTTCTTTGATTTCTCCTTGCTCCGGCAAGTCTTGGCCTTCAAAATTCACCAGTAGTAGGCTCTAGGCATGGACCAACTTGTGCTAGAAGGGCTCTGATAATGGTTGAGCAGAAGGGCGGAATTGCGCGATTTGACGTCAGAGCTTACTTGGATCAGTGCGGGTGATTGCCTTCATATCTGGGGAAATGCTTTGAGCCAGAGGAGCGCGGGGTAGGGGCTATAGGGAGAGATGGCACAAGGGGCTATGTGAGTAGGGAGAAGGAGGCGAGGGGGAGGGCTGTAGATGAGAGAAGAGGAGAGGGCTGTAGATGAGAAGGCGGCGAGGGCTCTAGGTGGTGTGAGAGTCCGGGGAAAGACAGCCGCAAGGTAGAAGGGCAGCCCAAAAAGCAAGGGGCTGCTAAAAATAGCAGATGCCAAGGTGGGTGAAGGAGGGGGGAGGAGTGGAGAGAGAGGGATGATGATAGAGAGAGGTGATGGGGTGGTGAAGGAGAGAGGTGATGGGGTGGACAGAGAGAGAACTTGGAAGAGAGAGGTGATTGTTAGACGGAGTCAAAGGAATCGCTTCTCACCACCGAAGCTAGAGGACTTGAATTGACCTCTTGCATCCACCACCAAGCCTAGAGTAAACCGAACCTCCTTGTCCATCCTTCACCGAAGCTAGAGGACACCGAGCCTCCTTGTTCCCTGCACCACCGAAGCTAAAGGACACTGAGCCTCCTTGTTCCTTTCACCAGCAAAGCTAGAGGACACCAAGCCTCCTCGTTCACTCCACCACCGAAGGTAAAGGACACCGAGCCTCCTTGTTTCTTCCTCCACCAAAGCTAAAGGACACTGAGCCTCCTTGTTCCTTCCTCCACCAAAGCTAGAGGACACCAAGCCTCCTTGTCCACTCCACCACCGAAGCTAGAGGACACCAAGCCTCCTTGTTCCTTCACCAAAGCTATAGGCCATGGAGTGTCCTTTTCACCCAGGAGAGAGAAAGTGGTTTTGAACCACAGGAGAGAGAAGGTTGTTTTGCACCGCAGAGAGAGAAGAGGTCCTTCTACGCCAAGAGAGAGAAAGACCTTCTGCACCACAGGAGAGAAGTTCCTTGTGTAGCAGGAGAGAGAATGTCCTTCTGCAACTAGAGAGAGAAGGTTTTTTGTACCACTAGGAGAGAGAAGGGCCTTCTGCACCACAAGAGAGAGAAGGTCCTTTTGTCCTTCTGCAGTAGGAGAGACAAGGTCTTTTGTACCACCTAGAGAGAGAAGGGCCTTCTGCACCACATGAGAGAGAAGGTCCTTCTGCACCAAGAGAGAGAAGGTCTTTTATACCACCAGGAGAGAAAAGGGCCTTCTCTACCACAGGAGAGAGAAGGTCCCTTTGCACCACCAGGAGAGAGAAGGTCCTTTTGCACCAAAAGAGAGAAGGTCTTTTGTACCACCAGGAGAGGGAAGGTTCTTCTGCACGACCAGGAGAGAGAAGGTGGTTATGCATAGGAGAGAGAAGGTGGTTGTGCACATGAGAGAGAACGTGGTTGTGCACCAGGAGAGAGAAGGTGGTTGTGCACCAGGAGAGAGAAGGTTGTTGTGTACAAGAGAAAGAAGGTATTTGTGTACCAAGAGAAAGAAGGTGGTTGTGCACCTATGCACCAAGAGAGAGAAGGTGGCTGTGCACAGGAGAGAGAAGGTGTTGTGCACATGAGAGAGAAGGTGGTTGTGCACGAGGAGAGAGAAGGTGGTTGTGCACCAAGAGAGAGAAGGTGGTTGTGTACAGGAGAGAGAAGGTGGTTGTGCACCAGAAGAGAGAAGGTGGTTGTGCACCAGGAGAGAGAAGGTGGTTGTGTACAAGAGAAAGAAGGTGGTTGTGCACTAGGAGAAAGAAGGTGGTTGTGCACCAGGAGAAAGAAGGTGGTTGTGCATAGGAGAGAGAAGGTGGTTGTGCACCAAGGAGAGAGAAGGTGGTTGTGCACCAAGGAGAGAGAAGGTGGTTGTGCATAGGAGAGAGGTGGTGTGCACCAAGGAGAGAGAAGGTGGTTGGGTACAAGAGAGCGGTGGTTGTGCACCAGGAGAGAGAAGGGTCGTGTGCACTACATTGGCTTGTAGAGAGAAAGTGAGTCTAGAGAGAGAGTACATTTAGAGAGAGAAAGTGAGAAAAGTTCTCTAGAGAAAGTGCATCTAGAGAGGGAAAGTGAGAAAAAGGACTCAAGAGAGAGAGTGAACCTTGAGACAGAGTGTGTGTCTAGAGAGATAAAGTAAGAAATTTTCTCTAGACAGAAGTGCATCTAGAGAGAGAGTGCATTTAGAGAGAGAAAGTGAGAAAAATTTCTGTAAGAGTGTGCTTTGAGAGAGAGAGTGTGTGTGTATCTAGAGAGAGAAAGTGAGAAAAAGGTCTCTAGAGAGAGAGAGAGACTATATCTAGAGAGTGAAAGTGAGAAAAAGGACTCTAGAGAGAGAGTGCATCTAGAGAGTGTGTGTCTAGAAAGAGAGAAAGTGGGGAAACTTGCGTCTAGAGAGAAGTGCATCTACCCCCGTCTCTCTTTGTCTATGGAAAGAAAAGCAATGCACCATGGACTGAGTGTAGATATGAGATATTGCACAAGGTGGTGGGTGACTTGTGTCATGTTGTAACCTTGTCCATGTAATGCATGTTCCAAGTTTTGTAACCTTGTTCCGAGTGATTAAATCATGATAGAACACATGTCCCAAGGCATGTATCCTTTTTCCAAGTGATTGAGTCATGATATGACCTATGAACCAAGTCTTGTAAGCATGAAGTAAGTAGAACATGCCTTCACCTACTATAGGCCTGTTGTGAAGCTTAAAGGGAACCCACTGACATGAAATACCTTGAAGGAAGAAATGCCTGAAAAATGTAGGGAAAAAGCAAGACAGAGTAAAACCTAAAGTAAGCCAAATTGAGCAGACAAACTTTTTTTTTTTTTTTAAAGGGTATATACAAGCTCCTCCACAAGATTTTACGCAAGCTGATATTTCATCACTCTAGAACCATTCATTGGGGCTGGGAGCACCATACCGTTCAAGGCCAAATACACACCGCCGCTGGGCAAAACTTTGGAGATGAAGTAAGCTTTAGTCCATCCGCTAACAAATTTAGGCTTATGCTTCAAAAACTTCCTGGAATACAAAAGAACCAAATCACCCACTTTAAATTCCCGACGGCGGAGGTTCCTGTCATGCCGCACCCGTTGTCTATTCTACCAAACTTCATGTGCAAGGACGGCCTCTCATCGATGCTCTTCTAAGGCTTCAAGATCCATAGCCGTTCAAAGGTGCAGGCCTCCAAGTTGTCATCCATCTCAGCAATGACCCTAATAGTCTTCATATGAAATTCATAAGGCATAACTGCCTCTAGGCCATAAACCAATTGAAATGGTGAATATCCAGTGCTAGCCTTATATGCGGTCCTATAAGCAAAAAGAGCTACGCGGAGCAAAATATCCCAATCTTCTAGAGAATTAAGACACAACCATGTCATGATATGACACATGGTCTTACTGGAGCTCTCAGCCAAGCCATTGGCACGAGGGTAATATGAACTAGACGTCTTGTGAATTATTTGCATTTGGGTGGTGATGTCAGCAATGACATCATTTAGGAAGTGGGTGCCTCGATGGCTCATCCATTCCACAGGACATCTGTTTGAGGGGAGGGGTTCCTATCCTTCTGGAGGTGTTACCGGAGGCCAAAGGCCACTGGTGTGAGAAGCATGAGTTGTGCAATGCTCTAATGCAATGGATCGTGTAGAGCGCACCGTGCAGTAGTGTGCGAGTGTCGTATGCTATACTGCAGTGAACGACGACGTAAGAGTGCACTATGCTAAGTGACAATCACCGGTGAACTCCGCAACATAAGCAAAATAAGAAAATCCTACACTGGTGAACAATCCCCATATCCGGAAGAGACAAGAGAGATGAGAAAGTGACCGAATTGGCCAATGTACATATCACTGGACGTATCCCCAGGTCACAAGTCGCAAGTCACAAGAATACACAAGTCGCAAATCACCAGAATACACAGGTCTATCCCCATAGTAGACAAAGGGTACACACAAATCTCTGACATTCGCTCCTTGGCGAGCTCGTAGCTCTAGCCTCTATCTCTCCTCACTCTCCTCCCTTTCGCTCCCGTGCCGAATGCCGAATGCTGAATGCTGAATGCCGCCCCTTCTCTCTCCCTTCTCCTTCATCCTCATCCCCCACCTTGGAGGGTCCCTTCTTCGCTGAGAATTCCCCCGCTTTCTTCCCATTGGTCATCCTCTTATCTCCTTAGCTGTTGAGGATAGCCGTTGCGCCGCTGGCTCTCTTGATGGCTTCGGCGACTTCCTGACTCCCTGACTTGCCAGCCTGATGGTATAAATTCTCCATGTGCAGGTGAGCTGGTTCACCGCACCTCTTGATGGCTTCGGCGACTTTCTGACTCCCTGACTCGCCAGCCCGATGGTGTAAATTCTCCATGTGCAGGTGAGCTGGTTCACCGCACCACTGCACCACTGTATCACTGAACCACTGTGTAATATAAATACTCCTGACTGCTCCATGTGCTAAGCTCACTCTCCATGTGCGCAGCTCTTGATGACCTGTGGTTGACATGTGTCGACCTGTGGTTGACCTGTGTCGACCTGTGGTTGACCTGTGTCGACCTGTGGTTGACCTGTGTCGACCTGTGGTTGACCTGTGTCGACCTGTGGTTGACCTGTGTCGACCTGTGGTTGACCTGTGTCAACCTGTGGTTAACATGTGTCGACCTGTGGTTGACAGCCTCGGACCATACTCCTGGATGAACCCGTGTGATCGCGTGGCTAACTTGTGTTGACACATGGTCAACATGTGGTCAACAGATGTCGTCATGTGGTCAACGCCTGTCGACAGGTGGTCGTGTGATAAGGTAACAGTTTCCCCCACCACTATCATTCACCGTCCCGGTGAATAGAAAGGTTGGACGAATCCGTCATAGAAAAATAAAGATGAACTTTCAAACCATGGATATGGTGATGGAGTGGGAAAAGGAAAGAGTACAGACCATGTGGTTGGCCGTGGGAGTAATCCAAGATTTGTATTAAGTGGAGATGTGAAAAATAAACTGCTGTATTACAAGGGACAGCATGGAAAATTGCAGAAAAAACTGAGTACAACTTGAGGTAAAACACTGATATTTACAGTGAGGGCCAAACAGCTTGGCAAAATCTAACAGTGCAAAAAAAAAAAAAAAACCCAAATACCAACAGCCATGTATCAACTCTTCTATGAGATTACAGAGGGTGGTAAAGCTGCAGCCTGTTCCTCTGCCTTCTCCTCATCCGCCTTCGTATTTGCCTCTGTGGCTTTTTGCGCATCCCTTTGCTCTGGCTCAGTCATAGGTATCTGTGGATGGGGTGCTTCCTCCTCACACTCAAGCGTGTCCATCACATTTCTCAGATTGTCATACTTGTCTTTATATCGGTGGTATCGCCGGTAGTAATGATCCTTTTGCTCTTGCAAGGTGGACTGGGAAGTCTGGAGGGTGGCCCACTGCATCCGAAGAGCTGTGAATTCTTCCTCCATGGATGCACGCTTCGTTTCCAATTCAGCCACTCTGGATTCTGATTTTTCTTTGGCAATCTCAGAGGAAGACAAAGACTCTTTTAACTTGATAATCTCCTGGTGAAATCTGGTCACCTCCGTGACATGCTGGCTGTGCAAAGTTGCCAGAGCTGCAGCATGTTGGCTGCGTAAAGATGTCATTGCTGCTTCCCATTCCTGCCTGTGATTATGGTGGCGATCCTCAAGGGCAGCCTTCTGAATATTCCAAGCGATGTCACGCTCATGTATTGCTGAGTCCTTCTCTTTCTGCCACCTTTCCTCCTGTTGTCGAAGTGTCACGCTAGTGGCGCGCTGCTGGGCTGCCTGAGCTCTCTCGAATTCTAACTTTAAATGTTGCTGTTGAGAGAGGAGCTTATGAGCATAACCTGTGGAATTGAAGACCGCTGTCCCAAGCTGCGTGAAGGTGTCATCCATGATACGCTGAGCAAGATGCAGGGACCTTTTCATCCACGCATACCTGTCGCTGTAATTCATCCTGTCCGCCAAATTAATGACGTCCCCCAATTCCTCAAACATGTCAGGAAGAGCTCCCTCTTCCTCGGTTGACAAGTTTCCTGTAGGTGCCAATTTGTCCAAGTGCACAAAACATGTCGGGGCCCTGGAGATCTTTTTGTTCTGTGCGAGGCAGTCCTGCAAGGGAATGGTGAAGATTTGAGTGAGATCCTCCTCTTCCCCACATACTGGTGAGCGTTTTTTGTGAAGGACAGATAGTAGTTGGCTGTAATCTTCATTCTGTTTTTCCACCAGGGAAATATTTGAAAGAGGTGGGCCCGATGAAGCAGCTATGTAAGCTGTGAACATATCATTCTCATGAAGGGGTGGGCAATCCACAGATTTGGGCAGAATCCCTCCCTCAAATACCTCCTCTGAGGCTGAAGTGGCCGATGGAGCATCTCCGCGAGAGGGGCTCCCACTCCCGTCTCTAGTCCTGTCTCTGCCTGGGGAGGCTGAAATGTGAAGTACACCCTGGGATGACATCTCCTGAGAAAGCCCATGGGAGTGGGAGTCGGGTCCCAGGCTAAGGTTCAGGTCCAATACCTGGTCCAAAACATGGTCAGAGGTCGCCTGAACTGTGGTGATGACTGCATCGGTGAAAGTGGTAGGGGGTGAAGACGAAACAGCTGCAGTCCTGCGTAACAATACACCTGTCGAGGAAGTCCCGGGTACAACAGTCGTCGTCACGGGTACAACAGGAGGTGTACCTGGTGCAATTCCTGGAGAAGCCTGGACAAGTGTGACTGATGGAGAGGCAAGTCCTGGCACGGGCACGACTGATGGAGATACAAGACATGTCACTGGCACGGGCACGACTGATGGAGATACAAGACTTGTCACTGGTGGCAACCCGGTGCCACACCGGTAACAGAATATACTGACGAAGCTCCGGTGCAGACTTCATGAGGTGGCGCTCGGCGAGGTGTCCTCCTGAGCGAAAGAGGAGAAGAGGCAGTCCCGGGAGAAGGAACACTAGAAGTGACAGTAAACGTTGTGGAAAAGGGGGTGATAGAAGGGGAGAGAGATGATGAAGGGAGGCGACCTGTGACAATGGAAGGAGGGTTGGCCTTCCACTGATGAAGTAAGAAGGTGAGGTGGGGCCCACAAGTACAGGTATATGTGCCCCGACGCTTGCGAACTGTGTTACGAAAGGCAGAGTAGAAGAGTGAGGCAAAATCATAGGGAGTGACCGAGAGAATGGAGTCTAAGGCAGAATGGATCGCCTTGGTGATGAAGAAGTGACCTGGGGCAGAGTAGAAGTGTGTGAACAAATACCTCGCTAGAAGCGCCTCTCGGCTGTTACCCTCGAGAACTTTCTTGCACTCATGTCCTCTGCGATGAGTTTTACAGGTAGACAAGAAGGACAGGAATGTGGGTGAGCCGGTGTGAGGTGGCAAAAAGGGAAGTGTGGGAAGACGGAGATATGTGGATACGAGACTAGGAGTGAACATGTGACGGAAATTCAAGAATCCGAATGTGTCTGTTGCAAAGTCATAAGACTGAATGAACGCAGTACACATTTGGACATCCACCGGGGGAAGTGTGACATCATCAAACTCCACGAGAGACATGCGGGCTATCTCATCAGGTGACAAGATGCTAGACAGCTTGAGTGTGGGATCAAGGAAAGGTTTGAAAACCACCCGAATGATCGAGGAGGATGAAGCTGGGGGTGGAAGATCACAAGCCGTACTTTGTGGGGCCAAATCACCGTCACCGTTACTGTGACCACTGTGCCCACTGGATGCCTTGGATGGTGTTTTAATTGTACCTGTGGGGGGCAGATAGTCAGAGCCTCCATGATCTGAATCAGAGGAACTCGAAAAGGGGGATAGCTCCTCATCCGATATGATAGTGATCCTGTCGGAGGGAGGTGAATCTGCAACTGCTCGAGGTCGTTTCGAAGTGCTTTGTGGTGTAGACCCGGACCCACCAGAGCAATGTGACGGGGTTTTGTTGTGGGATGACATGTACTCTTTATGGTTGTCCAATGCCATATGTGCATGAAAGCACGAGTTTTATTGTTGAGAATGCCTTGCTTCCAGTGTGTCAGGATTGGCTTCATGGTAGTGTGATAGTCCGTGGGGAACTAAGCATTACATGCTGGTTAGCAGGTTATGTGTTGGTGGTGCCTAAGGTCGGAGTATAGGCACTAATTGCCTTGGTATAGTTTGAAGGGAAGGGGGAGAATGGTGAAAAAACAAAAGGTGACGTGGCCATAATCAAAAAAGCATGCATGCAGGTGGCTACGTGAGGAGGAAGAGGAAGCTTCTCGACGATGATGCTGGCATGCTACGTGAAGGACTACTTTAGAAGGAGTTCGTGGACAGTTGGGGGGAGCTGAGGGAGCTATGATCGGGGGTGTGAGACATAGCTTAAGGACGTGTGTGTGGAGAGCTTCAAGGAGCAGGAGAAGGAGAATCGTGAAGGACCAGCAGGGTCAGAGGCACGGACCTCGTGTTGAAGGAAGGACTGCGTGAGCTTTGAAAGGAGGAGCTGCTGCTTGTCGAGGGGGTTGCAACAACTACAGGAGGGAGCCTGTGAGTTCGTGAAAGATGGTGGACACCCGGAGGATCTCAGACGACAAGGAGAGCACCGGAGGGAGGATACGGGAGCATTGTAAGTTCTGTGAGTGGGAGAGAGAGGAGTAAGGCGACGCGGATATGGAAGAGAGGAGCTCAGAAGCGACAGGGCTGTTGCTTTGCTGGGAGCTCCAGGATCAGGAGTGGCTGTGAAGCTGCTATGCTTACACGAAGGAAAAGGCGACGAGATTTTGGAGGTGGCGCTTCGCTATGGAAGGCTTGCTGGCCATCTTCACGTAACAAGCGAGGAGGAGGAGAGCCATAAGCAGGGAGCCTTGTAAGCTCTGTGAGCTGGTGATACGCGAGGAGGGAACACAGAAGGAGAGGGAAGCCGGAGGTCGGTGTGCTCGGTGGAGCAGAAGGGGGGCTCTTCTGGATGAAGCTGACGACAAAGGAAGCACAGGAAGAGGAAGGAGGTAGTATCCGACAAGCTGGCAAGTATGCGTGATGACGGCAACGAAGACAAAAGGAGCTTCTCGTCGTGGAGCGGAGGGCGCATACGGGATCTAGAGGAGATGGGCTGGCTATGCATCGAGTGAGCACACGATTGCTCAGAGACTAAAGGCAGAGAGTCGTTTGGCTAAGCGGGTGTTTTATGAGCAGAAGAAGCCTCGGGTGTTGTCAACAATCACGTGCATGAAGAGTTGTTGCTTCTGTAGAAGGTTCAGAACTTAGTCGTGGGTTTTTTTGCTACTGGCGCTGCTCTCAGATGGAGGACGGGCATGGTGTCTCTACTGGGAGGTTGGAGAAATCATGGCGACACGGAAGGATCTAGAGTTTGCTGCTCTGAAGGAGTGGGGCATCCTTAATACGTGGAGTGGGAGTTTTGTGTGTGCTTGTATGTGGGTGACTATGAGCTATTGCTTAGTAAAATGGTAGGATGCATCATTTCCGGTAGTTAATGTTGATCTCGGGAAGGCATGATAGGATTTCTCACCGTGGCCATTTTGTGGGTTGATGTCTTGAAGAGTCAGGAAGATAGTCTTCATGTGCATTGTGGGTTGGATGCATTTGAAGCTGAATGCTTTCAGAGTTATTGAAGGAAGAAGTCCGCTTGCGTTGGGCTGTGTGGTCCACTGGGTTTTTGTTTGAGGTTGTCTGGTTCTGGAGGAATGTAACCAGAGTCTGAGTTGTGTCTGGAAATGTGTAGAGAGAAGGATGTTGAATGAATTCCTTTGGCCTTGTGATAGTGTTGTTCGGGTGTTTTAAACGTGGATGAGGGTGGTTGTGAAGGCGGGTTAGGCTCTACTCTTTTTGTCCATCCACGTTTTGGTGCCTCCACGGAGGCAGTTCACTTCAGTTTACAAGATTGGAGGAGCAGGTGTTCTGAGATGTGTTGCAAGCAATGGGGAGAAATCCACACATGAGAGTGATACAGTGTGAGTGGTGTGGAAAATGTGGTCACAGGAAGGACAAATGTATTGAAGTCCAGCTACGCGTGATCCGACTCCGAGCCAGAGTGCAGAGAGCTTTGAAAGTGCTTGCCCGTAGGAAAAAGAATGCTCTTCGGTTGCAAAGTGAGCTTCTTCAGTAGTGTGTTTATTTTGTTGCCTTCCAGTTTTGTTGTGGTTGAGAAAGCCAGGGTGTGTGACAGTTGAAAGATTGTGAGGATGGCAGAGGACTTTCCAAAGTTTTGGGGGATGCCATATGAGGATGCAGTGAGATTCTTGGAAAAGATGGAATTCACAGCACTTATGAAGGATAGGGCAACCCCTCAGATTTTGTTTCAGATCATGAATTATTGTTTGCAGGGAGATGCAAAGGCATGGTTGCAGACTCAAGTGGCTGCCTTCAGGACTGCTCATCCTCAGCAGCAAAATCCGGAGTATACAGTGGTGAGAGCAGCTTTTCTTGCACGGTTTGCACAATCCAGGAGCCCTAATGAAGTATGGAAGGAGTTGTGCAAAATTCAGCAAAGGGATGGTCAGGATGTGGATCAGTATCTGATAGAGTTTGGTAGACTGTGGAGTCTATGGTGTGAGGCTTTGATTCCTGAAATACCCCCGCAGATGATAAAGAGAGACCGGTTTGTGGCTGGTCTGGAGCCTTCACTCCGTCTGAAGGTGGAGATGAAGAATATTGATAGTTTTGAGGATGCAGTCAGAGTGGCTAGAGAGAAAGAATGGAAGGTCAAGAGACTGAGGCAGCTTGGCATGCAAGAAGAGCCTAGGAGTCTGATTGGAGGTCCAGAAATAATAAAGGCTTATGCAGAGAGAGAGCCGGTGTCTATTCTTATGCGGGATGATTCCCTAAAAAAGGAATTGCATGAAGCTGTGGAGCTGATGAAAACACTCAGCCTAAATTGGATGGAGATTGCGGGAAGAAGCAGAGGTCAAAATAACAGCGGAGATGCTATGGATGGAGGAGAAGGAAGTTCAGCTGATGCAAGGAGAGTACCAGATTATGTGATGAGCTGTCGACTGGAATTGGAAGAGGAACTTGAGGAGACAGTCACAGATGAAGAGATAGATTTTTTGAGTGAGACAGAGGAAGAGAGCATCTCATCAGAGGAAGAGAGTCAGTTGTCTTCACTGTTGAAGGAACCTGATGATGTAAAGGAGCTGGATATCATTACACTTATGAGTGGAGGCTTGTCAGTTGCTATGAAGGAGGGTGTTGCTCAGCTAGTTCTGTGTGAGGCGGTAGAAGAGAGCCCGAGAGAAGGGGTTGCTACCATGGATGGCAGAAATGTTGAGAGCCCATTAAAGGCAGCTAAGGATAAGTCTATGTGTATAGATGATGATCATGCTCCAGTGTTGAGTGGTGAAGATATGCCTATGATGGCTGAATGCAATCAGTTTGTGGTTGACACTGTGATTGTGCATACCGAAGAAGCTGAGATTTCAGGTTCAGCAAATGAGGAAGAGAGGTGTGAAATTAGTAGTGAAGATGAGAGCTCAATCATGTGTGACAATGATGAAGCTGATGTGGCTATTACTGATAAAGCAAAAGACCTGCAGTTAAAACACTTAGTTTGGATGGGACCAGCAAGTGTTGATAGTGTGCATGCAAACTGTGATGTGTATGATGAGATTAAGACTCAGTGTATACAGGATGATGATGATTCAGAGGATGAGCTGGATTGCTTCCTTGATGATGCACTGGATGATATGTTAGCATTGATCTCTTCAGAAGAGAATGAAAACACCAGTATGCATGTTGAGAAGGACAGCAGTGATAGTGTGGTTGATGATCAGCTAGATGCTTTACTTGATGATACCCTCATGGATTTTGCATGTGTGGTTGGCAATGACAAGAAACGGTGTGTTGATATGTTTGAGCATTCTTCAGGTGGGAAGAATGTTTGTTTGCTTCTGGGTGACCTTGATAATTCATGTGATGGGTTAAGTTTTGCAACTTTCAAGGTTGAGGCAATAGGGTATGCCGAGAAGTCCCTAATCACAGATTATGAGCTGGTTGTGCCCGTGAGATCTGTGTGTGAGGTAGTGACCTCAAAAGATGTGACTCATGAGAAGAGGAGCAAGACTCATGATATAAGTGTGACGGCTGATAGCCAGTGGAGTTGTGTAATATCTTGGCAAGATAAGTTATGGGATCCTGGAGGCTTACATGGAAGGAGCTGGTGGCTACATCAAATTGGTGTGTTGTTGATGCCTTTTGATCCAGGTGGATGGTGGATTATGCACATTTGGCAGTGGAGGGTTCAAAGTTATCCTTTTGATCCGGGAGGAGAACAACTGAGGCATAGAGCACAAGCTTGCTTTGTTTTTGATCCAGGTGGTTTGCTGATGTTTCTCTTTAGCTGCTGGACATGAATGTCACAACAGAAGAGTAGGGGTTGCTAGAGATGTGTGGATAAAATGGAGAAATATTTTTCACTTGTTGCATGTTGCTGGGTGAGTGTATAGCTATGTACATAGCTAGTTGGTTGTGGAAATGAGCAGTGGACACCCTCATGATGGACTCCACACTGATGACATATTGTCTTGAGATGGAAGACACTTCTGCAGGGACTCTGGGAGATAATGAAGTGCAGTGTGGTTGCAGCAGGCAATCCAGAGCAATGTGACGGGGTTTTGTTGTGGGATGACATGTACTCTTTATGGTTGTCCAATGCCATATGTGCATGAAAGCACGAGTTTTATTGTTGAGAATGCCTTGCTTCCAGTGTGTCAGGATTGGCTTCATGGTAGTGTGATAGTCCGTGGGGAACTAAGCATTACATGCTGGTTAGCAGGTTATGTGTTGGTGGTGCCTAAGGTCGGAGTATAGGCACTAATTGCCTTGGTATAGTTTGAAGGGAAGGGGGAGAATGGTGAAAAAACAAAAGGTGACGTGGCCATAATCAAAAAAGCATGCATGCAGGTGGCTACGTGAGGAGGAAGAGGAAGCTTCTCGACGATGATGCTGGCATGCTACGTGAAGGACTACTTTAGAAGGAGTTCGTGGACAGTTGGGGGGAGCTGAGGGAGCTATGATCGGGGGTGTGAGACATAGCTTAAGGACGTGTGTGTGGAGAGCTTCAAGGAGCAGGAGAAGGAGAATCGTGAAGGACCAGCAGGGTCAGAGGCACGGACCTCGTGTTGAAGGAAGGACTGCGTGAGCTTTGAAAGGAGGAGCTGCTGCTTGTCGAGGGGGTTGCAACAACTACAGGAGGGAGCCTGTGAGTTCGTGAAAGATGGTGGACACCCGGAGGATCTCAGACGACAAGGAGAGCACCGGAGGGAGGATACGGGAGCATTGTAAGTTCTGTGAGTGGGAGAGAGAGGAGTAAGGCGACGCGGATATGGAAGAGAGGAGCTCAGAAGCGACAGGGCTGTTGCTTTGCTGGGAGCTCCAGGATCAGGAGTGGCTGTGAAGCTGCTATGCTTACACGAAGGAAAAGGCGACGAGATTTTGGAGGTGGCGCTTCGCTATGGAAGGCTTGCTGGCCATCTTCACGTAACAAGCGAGGAGGAGGAGAGCCATAAGCAGGGAGCCTTGTAAGCTCTGTGAGCTGGTGATACGCGAGGAGGGAACACAGAAGGAGAGGGAAGCCGGAGGTCGGTGTGCTCGGTGGAGCAGAAGGGGGGCTCTTCTGGATGAAGCTGACGACAAAGGAAGCACAGGAAGAGGAAGGAGGTAGTATCCGACAAGCTGGCAAGTATGCGTGATGACGGCAACGAAGACAAAAGGAGCTTCTCGTCGTGGAGCGGAGGGCGCATACGGGATCTAGAGGAGATGGGCTGGCTATGCATCGAGTGAGCACACGATTGCTCAGAGACTAAAGGCAGAGAGTCGTTTGGCTAAGCGGGTGTTTTATGAGCAGAAGAAGCCTCGGGTGTTGTCAACAATCACGTGCATGAAGAGTTGTTGCTTCTGTAGAAGGTTCAGAACTTAGTCGTGGGTTTTTTTGCTACTGGCGCTGCTCTCAGATGGAGGACGGGCATGGTGTCTCTACTGGGAGGTTGGAGAAATCATGGCGACACGGAAGGATCTAGAGTTTGCTGCTCTGAAGGAGTGGGGCATCCTTAATACGTGGAGTGGGAGTTTTGTGTGTGCTTGTATGTGGGTGACTATGAGCTATTGCTTAGTAAAATGGTAGGCTGCATCATTTCCGGTAGTTAATGTTGATCTCGGGAAGGCATGATAGGATTTCTCACCGTGGCCATTTTGTGGGTTGATGTCTTGAAGAGTCAGGAAGATAGTCTTCATGTGCATTGTGGGTTGGATGCATTTGAAGCTGAATGCTTTCAAAGTTATTGAAGGAAGAAGTCCGCTTGCGTTGGGCTGTGTGGTCCACTGGGTTTTTGTTTGAGGTTGTCTGGTTCTGGAGGAATGTAACCAGAGTTTGAGTTGTGTCTGGAAATGTGTAGAGAGAAGGATGTTGAATGAATTCCTTTGGCCTTGTGATAGTGTTGTTCGGGTGTTTTAAACGTGGATGAGGGTGGCTGTGAAGGTGGGTTAGGCTCTACTCTTTTTGTCCATCCAACGGCTAGACTTTCTTTGGCTGGAAGAGCGCTGGTACTCAACCAGGTTCTACTAGCGACTATGTGGTATGTTGCGTCATGTTGGTGCTTTCATGCTGACTCGATTCGTCAGGTGAGGAGATTGCTTCGGAACTTTCTGTGGAGTGGTGGTTATGGTTTTGAGGACACTAGGGCCAGAGTTTCATGGGATACTATCACTTTACCATTCTCGCAGGGAGGACTTGGGGTTCTTGATCTGGAGATGCAGAGCAGAGCCCTTTTAGCCAAACTTCTGGTTAGAGGTTTGACTCCAGGAGATCAGCTGTAGAAGCAGTTCCTACTGCATGGGACTCACCAGTGCACCCCCAGAGCAGCAGGTTAGTGGGTAGGTAGAGTCATCTTCCTGATGGACCAGCATTCTCAGCCTTCCTCACCACTTGTGAAAAGGCTTATTCAAATATGGGATCATTTTCAACAGCTTCTCATTAGAGCAGTTCCCTCCTCTAGAGGGGAAATTGCCCGACAGCCACTTTACCATAACCCCCTGGTTCGGTGCCAGGGATCTTCCCTTGGTACAGAACTTAGGACTCCCTTGGCCAGATGGCATGCTCAGGGGGTTGTGACAGTCGGAGATTGGTTCAGGGAAGGTGTGGAGATGTCAGAGGCGGTGATCATAGATAGACATGGGCCACTTGGACAGATTGCTGCCACCAGATTACTGATCGTGAGAGCTATTCCTAAGGAGTGGAGGGATGTACTTACAGATCCAACATATGTTGATTCCATTTCTACTTGGTCAGGTTGTTTTAGTGAGGCTGGGCTATGCATTGGAGTTCGCTTAGGACCAGCACCGTTTATTTATTTTGAGATGGACTCCTCTCATAGATTGTATCCCACTCAGCCCCTGGATCGTCAAGAGCTTCTTTGGCAGAGAGTCAGGGTCATTGGTTGCCTGGGTCAGGAATGGGCCACAGATCCTTCCAGGTTGACCATTGTAGAGGATATTAGATGGAGACTTTGGATTTTTCAGGGTCAACCTCTAGCGGAGCTTGACTGGGACCCAGGTGAGTGGGCATGGCCTGCTCCGGTGGTAGGCGCTCATCCTCTCTTTTTTCCAGTACTCGATGAGGGCAGGTTACAGGCTTCAGCAGAGAGACTCTCATCACATACCATCTGCCTCCCAGCATTGGCAAGCACAGGGACTTACTGCAGAGCTCTTGCTGAGCTACTGGACTCAATTTTGGGGCATCAGGTAAGCCAGGAAAGTCTCCTACTTTCTTTGGCTCACTATACATAGGGGCATACCTGTGGGTACTTGGCTCCAGCAGATGGGTAGACCCTCCTTGTGTATGCGTTGTCAGCTTGCAGAGGAATATAGCAAGCATTTTTTATGGAGTTGCACCAGCTCTAGAGTGGTATGGATAGGTATCTTCAGGTTGTTCTCATATGTTACATCTGAGTCCTTTCTGATGACATGGGGTGCTGCTCTTTGGGGGAGAGGATCTCGAGCCTTTACTCTCGTTGAGGTAGAGCCAGGAGACCATGATCTCTTCATGCATCGTCGCCAGAGACGGGGTCCCACGGAGGCCAGCATCATGGAGCCGCAGGATTTACTTTTGGTACCGGTACCAGATCAGGATTCCATGCCTACTTCAGCTGAAGGGTCAGCCTGGGAGGTGATTTTCAGCATTACCCTATGGCGGATATGGTGTTTGCGATGTTCTTTTGTCCTTGGGGGCCATTTATACACGGAGGCTGACACTCTCGCTTCCATTTGGGTGGAGATTATCTTCACTCTCAGGAGTCAGTGGGAGCGGTGTACAGGTACCTCTTTGGCAGCTCGTGGGAGACTTATATCCTTCATGAGAACATGGGACTGCTCTTTATTTTTTCACTTGACCCCTTTTGGGATGTCGTGGCGTTTTAGACCACCTCCATGGCTCTTTTGCCACATTGTTGAGGCTAGGGATAGAGTACTTTCTCTCCCACCTGTTGTATGATTTGTTTTGAATGGAATATATCACTCTTTTCTTTTAAAGTCACTAATATCAGAGAGGGCTGCAGCTAAGTCTGAAGGAGAAAGCTGTCCATCCTACAAATGAGATACCGAGGTCCTCAACACTGTCTTTGTAAGGCCCTCCTCTACATAGAAAGAATCTGGAATCCTAATACTGGCAGTGAGCGGTGCCTCACATGGGGATCTAAGACCATCAAAATCACTGGAAAATGATCCGAAGTGGACACCCCAGCTGCAATGTAAACAGTAGCACCTCTGTCAAGAGCTCAATCATCCACATAAAATCTGTCAATACATGCATGTATAGGCATCTGTAATCTCTTGTTCGACCAAGAAAACAGGAGAGAATGTGGCTGAGTGTGAAAAGCATCATCATGTTAAGCATCCCTGCCGCTGTACTGAAAAAGGAAGGCATCCCATGCTGCTCTCTCTAGGGAGTGAAGGCCACCTTCCCTACCACCCCTTTTGTCGGAGGGCATTTCAACCATGTTGAAATCGCCCCCTATAATCCAAGCATCTACAATATGTGACTAGGAAAGCAGCTCCTTCCAAAAAAGAACACGATCCCCTCTAGAATTGGGTGCATAAAGGTTTAAGAGACCAACCTTATGCCCATCAATCAAAAGTAAAATCCATTGAGCTCTGGAAGGGACTATAATCCCATGTCCAATCACCGAGGGAAGTATAGAAGAAGAAACAAAAATGCAAGTACCTCCCCTAGTGCCCAAGGCGGGTGACCAAAAAGTGTGGCCTGAAAGAATCTTACCCGACTTGGAACAATCCCTGGCATCCAATTTGTGTACCTGGATCATCAAAATGTCCATGGGACCCCCAATAACACCTGGATGAAGTTGGTTACGAATCAATTGCTTGCGGCAGTAGTGAGGTACACCCCCAAGGCCCTGAACATTCCAATTGACATTCCTCATCTGCGAGAGGAGAAGGCCAAATGGAAGATCCTACCCGACCTGGTAGCAGAGAAAGCCCTGTCCTACAAAAAATTAATCCTATCAAGAGGAGGTAAGTCAACTGAACCTATGACACAACACTAGTCGAAGATGCTACAAAATGCTGAGTACTGCTGAGTACTAGAACAGGAAGAACAAACCCAGAAAGGAGATAAGAAGGAACAACGCTAATAACAGATAACGGAGAAAGCGGTAGACAAGAGCACAACGCGAACAAGTGTGTATCCTAGAATGAAGAGATCCTCATACACCAGCCTCTCCGAACAAAGATCAGAGATCACTCATCCACAACAATGCAACAATAGCAATACACCATAACAATGCAACAGGCGAGATCGTAGCTCTAGCCTCTCTCCTTATTCCTCTCAATCCCCATACAATGCTGAATGAATCCCCATCCCCTCATCTCCCCTCTTCACCCTCGCCTTTCGGATGGGAAGTTCCCTCCCTCTCTCCTATTGGCTGTCCCCTCATCCTTATTTATCCTGCTGCTGAGTCTCTTCATGTCTCCTGCAACGACCAGCTTGTGCCGAGTCGGTGCGTTGTAACTACTCCATGTGCACCACTGCAGCCATCGTGTATCTGGCAAGGCACCGCCAGATGAACATCTCTGCCACCAATGAGTCAGGTCTGCACAAATGTAAAGCTTTATTCAAAGAGTGGTTACATATATAGGCAACTGCCTCCATGTTGGTAGATCCCACATCCACAATCATCTGCAGGATTATTTCAATTAATCACCTCCTATGATCACTCACTCATCACACCAACTTGACACACGTAATTGATGAGTCACTAGAACACCTACACTCACACACTCCTTGCATAGGACTCCAAGCCCATAGGCATACACACACACACACACGGATGCTCCATGGCTTGCCCACCATCATGTGGCAACACACATGGTCCCAACCTGTGACTCACTCTTTGGATTCTTGGTTTACAACTGGGAGATAGATAGACAATGACTATGTATGAAAAGCCCAATGAGTCCAATCAAGGAAAGAATATCAAAATACTAACAATCATTTAAGAATGGACTATCCATGGCAGAGAACATTATTGACCTCACACACACATAACTTAGAAAACATATGGATCCTCACCCTTGTCAGAATTGACTTGGGTGTTGTAAGCAGTGAGAGCTTTGACATTCTCTAGTTCTTCTTCTTCTTCAATCTCTGCTTCCTCAACAAGATTGGTTGAACATCTCTTCTTGGCATAACATTCCTTTTCAAAGTGTCCAGATTTGCCACAAAAGTTACACTCCATTTTGCTCTTTCCCTTGAAGTTGCTTTTGGCCAAATATGCCCCTTCTTTGTAATCACTTCTTTGTTTGATCTTTCTTTCCTCTTCCAAGAGGGATGCTTCAATTTCTACCAGACTTATCTCTGGTATATTGGCGAGTGTGGTTACAATAGTGCCATATTCTTCAGTGAGACTTCTAAGTAAGATGGCAATTACAATATCTTCATCAAGATTAAACTTGATGCCAGATAACTATGTCAAAATGCTCTTCATAAAATTTAGATGTAAAGAGATGGATTCCCCTCTATCCAATTTTAAGTCAAAGAACTTGATAAGCAAGCTAAACTTAGAGCATCTTCCCTGTGCTCCAAAAACATGCTCGAGATGAGTCCATGCAGCATGAGCAGTCTCACATCCATCAATGTGATGAATAAAGGAATCACTCAAACCAAGAGCAATTATAGCAAGTGCTTTTTCATCTTTGGGAAGCCATGAAGCTTCTCCTTCTCTAGTTATAGGTTTAGTTTCTTTTCCATTTGCTACCTTCCATATTCCCTTTTTCATGAGAATAAAATTCAGTTTTGTTTGCCAAGTGTAAAACCCCTCTCCTTTAAACTTATCTATTTTCAGTTTGGAAACCATTTTGGGAACGTCTTACCAATTTAATGATAACGTCTAATCCCTTTACAAAAGATCAATCTTTCTAAACAAAGAAATCCCCTTCACCATGTAGATGCAAATTGCAAGATAAGAATTTGGAAAATCCTAATTGTTTGGCATATGCATAATCAATTGGCTTCTCCCACAATCTCTTAACTGGAGTCTTCTTTACCTTGTACTTTGTCTTTGTAGTCTTCTTGGCACTTGAAGAAGAAGATTGAAAGTTTGGCATTTTGTCAAGAAATCAACATCAACTGAACTTCAAAGAGCATTCTTTGATCTGAAAAAGAAATCTCTGAATCTCTAATTTGAATTTTAACTCCTCAAGCATCAACTTAGCATTTAGTGTAGCATCTATTTTCAAAAAAATAGTCAAGGCCTCTGGACAGCCTCTGCTCCTCCGTGAAGGTGCTGCCCCTCCCTCACCCTCCTCCTCGCTAGCCCCCCCTCTCCCTTACCCCCCTTGCTGCCCTCTCCATTGCTGCCCTCTCCCTCCCCCCCTTGCTGCCCTCTCCCCTCCCTCGCAGCCCTCCTTTGCTTCTCCTCCCTTCCCTCCCTCGCTGCCCTCTCCCCTCCCTCGCAGCCCTCCTTCGCTGCCCCTACCTTCCCCTCCTCGCTTCCCTCTCCCTCTCCCCTTGCTGCCCTCTCTTCCTGCCCCTCACCCTTCCCGCCACCCTCCTCCCCTCTCGTCGGCTGCCCCTGCTTTCCCCCGCCCTTCTCCTTCCCCCTTCCTCTCCCCTGCCCCCTCCTTTGCCCCCGATCGCTCCCCCCTCCCCCCCCGCCTTATGCCCTTCCCTTTTTCCTTCCCTCTTGACCCCCCCCTTCGCCCCCTGCCCCCTCCTTCACCCCTTCCTACCCCGCGTCCCTCCCTCCCTCTCCTCTGCCCCCTTCCTACCCCTCTGTTGCCTACCCGCAACTCGCCTCCCTCTTCTATTTTCCCCTCTCCACTTTTCCTCCCCTTCATGCGCCCTTGTTCCAGGGCGTCCTGGGCAGCATTTCCATGGACGGAGTAATTACAGTGTTTGAATCGGCCTTTTCACTTCAATCGGCGAATGGATCCCCATTCAGCCAATCTTTGTCCACCCCCACCGGCCGTGAGAACCGTCATATTTTTAGAAGACGAGCTGCAGCAGCTCAAAAAAGATGTAGAGCTCGAGGGCTCCACATCACTCTTCGCATGCATCTTTGGGTCACACCCTTCCTATTATAGGCTAGAGACTGGATGCTAGCGGTGTTACCAGGAGATCTCGCCCCACACCTCAGGGATATTCAACTTTTGCGACAAGGATTTTTCTAGGTTGTTTTTGACTCCCATGAGTCCACAGCCCTTGTTCTCAAAGCTAATCCTTTCGCCTTCGGTTTGAGGAGGATTTTTCTTTTGCCCTACACCTTGGGCTTCGATTCGGTAGAGGAGGACAGTCAGGTCACATCTCTGTTCGTCAGGTTCCTTGGTCTTCCTCAGGTCTACTATCAACTTCTTGGTACTATCGGAGCCACTTTCGGAGTGGTCACTGAGATCCCTCCCCTTCCTGACATGCCTTCTTCCTCGACAAAGGCAGTTAGAGCGGACGGGGTGCCTCGAGTTAGGGTCATTGTCTCTGACCCTAACATTTCAGATGACCACATTCTGCTTCAATGTCCAGATGGCTCTCTCTTTCGACAGAGAGTCGAGATCGCAGGTAGACAGGATCAGTGCAGGATCTGTAGGACACTTGGGCACTTTGCTAGAGACTGCCCAAGGAAGAAAAAAAGACCCAAGAGGTCTTTTGGTGTGGCTCCTTCATGTACTACCCCGAGTGCACCTCCCCAGCACCCTATACCACGCACTTCAGGACCACCAGGAGCAGCAGGGCGCCCTGCTTCGTGCACCCCAGGACCATAAGGGGCAGCAGGGCGCCCAAAGCTCGCAGCACACCCAGTACCACGATGGAGAGCGATCAAAGCAGCTCCTTTACCTCAGGAGGAGACCTTTGATTAGTTTCAGACAAACTCCATCTAGACTGCAGAGATGGATGTTGCTGCAGCCCCAGACACTACAGTTTCACATCAGGAGGGGCCTTTAGATGCACCAGCCCTAGTCACTTTGGTTTCGGATCACGAGGGGTCTTTCGATACTTCTTCCCCACAGGCTGTTCTTGCCACAGTCAGGACGATTGAGGGACTGTATGCACAGATGAGGACTCCACAGGCCTCCTCAGCCCCGCCACAGGCCTCCTCAGCCCCCAACTCCAGTTCTGTTGATAGAGGCCTGGCAGGTCCTTCTCATTTATCTTCCACGAGTACAGGTCTCCTTCGCACTCCTTGGCCAGACTTGCTTCTCAAGAATTCTTTTTCGACATTGGCAGATTCGGCAACTTTTATGGATGATGAGGAGTTTGTGTCCTCCACCTTAGGGGTCTCGGTCATTGGGATTCCTTTTGATAGGGCCTCCCCTTGAGCAGGTGTGGGGATCTTTTCACCTGTTGAGTTTCTTGCCCTCAGTAGGAGTGTTTCGGCCCAAGGGAAGCTGGTCTCCTCTACTAGGTTGGATAAGCCTTCCATCCAGCATCCTCCCGTCGATGAGGATAGTCAGCCGGAACATATAGGGCCTAGGCGAAGTTCCACACCGTCGCCGTAGGCAGCTTCATCCAGGTGCCATTGGAGGTGCTATTGATATCCTTTTTATCCAGGAACACAAGTTGGATGCCAATGATTGTGCTAAGTCTGGCAAACTGCTCTCAGAACATACCTTCTGGTCGCCTGCTATGGGCACAAGGGGAGGTACTTGCATTTCAGTCTCTCCTTCTATTCTGCCCTTGGTTGCTGGTCATGGTATTATCTCCCCCTCTAGAGCTCAATGGATCATTATTTTGGTTGGAGGGCATAAGATTGGTCTTCTCAATCTTTATGCCCCCAACAACAGAGGGGAGAGGATCTCCTTTTTGAAGGAACTACTCTCTTGGGCCCCCATTGCAGATTCCTGGATCATCCGTGGTGATTTCAACATGGTTGAATTGCCATCACACAAAAAGGGAGGCAGACAGGGTGGAATTCACTCTTTGGAGAGGGCCACCTAGGATGCCTTTCTCTTTCAGTATAGTGGTAGGGACACTTGGTTTGATGATGCCTTTCATGTTATGCCACAGTCACTCCTATACTCTTGGTCGAACAGGAGATTACATATGCCCATCCATTCACATATTGACAGATTTTATGTAGACGATTGGGCACTTGACAAAGGCGGATTTGTATGCATTTCTACTGGGGTTTCCACCTCATATCATTTTCCAGTGGTATTGCAGATTCTTGAGCCTCATCGCAGAGGAAGCCCTGCCAGTGTCAGGATTCCAGATGCTTTTTATGCAGAAGAGAGCCTCACCGAGGATATTTTACATATTTGGCTTTGTCACATACAGGGTGAAGTTGTCCGCCCATCTCAGGTAGCTGCAACCATATCTCGAATTACTGACTATTATCATATAGTCGCTGAGTCCAGGAGACGTGAGGTTCTCAGACGTGAGATTGGTATACGCCAGTAGTTAGCGTCCCTTCAGAGGGAAGAGCAGAAGAGGCCCACTGATGCTTGGATTCAGGAGCGCCTTGCTGCAGCAAGGGCTTATATGCAGACATTGTTAGATCAGAGAGCAGAGTATGCCTTTCATGCACGAGAATCCTTTTGGATTCAGATGGGTGGCAGGGTCAACAAACACTTCTTCTCTACTCATGGGCCCAGACATAGTAGAGATAGTGTCTCGCAGCTTGTTGACTCAGACGGGGTTTTACAGTCAGATCCGGATGCCGTCATGCATATAGCCTCAGAATTTTTTGCATCCCTTCTTACTGCAGATCCGGGCACATAGGCCATAGATGATGCTAGAGAGGTTATTTGGCAATGTATCCCTCTATTGGTGAAGGATGAGATGTATGATTCTCTGGATGCACCTTTCACCAATGTAAAATTCTAGACTGCATTGCTTGCCCTTCACAAGGGCAAGTGCCCAGGTTCGGATGGACTTACCCCTTCCTTTTTTATTACTTTTTGGGAGCAGATTGTTGATCACATTACATCAGCCGTGCAGGGCATGTGGGACTTTGATGAGATGCCTGATTCACTTACAGATGGTCTCATTCATCTCATCCCAAAGGGGGCTAATAGGAATCTAGTGTCTCAGTGGAGACCCATCACTCTATTGGGCACTTTCTACAAGATTTTGGCAAAAGGCATCAGTTTGCGGCTACAGATTTTTCTTCCAGATTTGATTCATGACACGCAAACAGGGTTTGTACATGGCAAAAGTATTTTTGATAATATTTTTTGATTTTGGGAGGCCTTAGAATGGGCCATGAAGAGCCGCCAGAGATTGGCCATTCTACTCTTGGACTTTGAGAAAGCCTACGACAGAGTAGACTGGGATTTTTTAGAGGGTACTCTATCTTGCTTTGGTTTTTCAGATGCATGCATTAGAGGAGTATCCTCTCTCTACAGATCAGCCCATAGCCAGGTGCTCATTGGGGGGGGAAGAGGGGATAGATTTCAGATTTCCAGATCAGTCTACCAGGGATGTCCTCTTGCCCCTTTTCTTTTTCTGTTTGCGGCGGAAGCTATGAGTATCTACCTTAGATCTCAAGCTGATATTTATGGGCTGAGGCTTCCTATTCACCAGCAAGAAGAGCTCCTGCATAGTGAGTTGGCAAATGATACGGCTGTTTTTTTGGATGCCTCCCCTAGGACACTCACTTCCTTCCGGAGAGCCTTGGATTTATTTTGCAGGGCTGCAGGTGCACATATTAATTGGCACAAATCCAATGGTTTTTGGATTTGTGATGACACTCCGGATTGGGGTAATCATATTGGCTTCACTTGGGTACAAAGGGGCGTCTTCGTCAGATATTTGGGCTGCCAGGTTGGGGTGGGCATCTCTCCTTCACAACAGTTTGCTCTGGTGTTGGAGGGTATCTGGAGCTCAGCCGAACTTGACTTGGCTTCCAAGGTGGTGGTGGTTAACCAGGTTCTTCTAGCCATAGCATGGTTTGTATGCTCTTGTTGGTGCCACTCTAGGGATTGTATCATGCAGCTTAAGAGGCCCGTATGAAACTTTTTATGGAGTGGTCTAGATGGCACAACTGATGTTACAGCCAGGGTGGCTTGGGAGACCTTGATTCTTCTTGCAAAAGAAGGGGTTTTGAATATCATCGACCCGGATCTACAGTGCAGAGCCCTACTCTACAAGGTTGTTGTGAGAGGACTTATGCTAGGGCAAGAGCCTTGGAAGGATTTCTTTATTAGATGCATACAGTCTCGCACGCCCACCTCTGGAGAGGATTGGACACACTGTACCAGATGGGTTTTCACCACAGCCCACCTCAAATCTCCCTCTTCCGCTCTTATGGTTGCTATCCTGAAAGCATGGGCCAGCTTCATGAGTACTCTTTGCAGGATTCCCCCTTCCACTCGTGAAGAGATTGAAAGGTAGCCTATCATGTGGAATGACAATATTTTGGATGAGCATGGCAGACCACTTGGAGCTTCTCCGTACATGTAGTGGCCAAGATGGGAGAGGGGCCCTGCATCTATTGTGGGAGCATGGAAAGCCTTCAGAAATCTTCCTGTAGATCGACAGGCCTAGTTGGTTCTTAATCTCAGAGGGAGTGCAGGGAGAGTCCAACAGAGTGATGCAGCCTTGTCCTTGGATTGGGTGGACACAAATGATATGCCTATTACTTGCTCCACCTAGATGGGGGCTTTTTCTAGTTTGGGAGTTCCTTTACAGGTGATTGCTTTTCGTGACACTCATGAGGATGCCTTAGTCTTCGGTGTTTCTTTGGGGGGAAGGCTATCCAGATCCACAAATGATATCTTGTTGGAGGTACCGTTTCAGCCAGTCTAGATAGTGGGCTTCATGGAGCATGGCTCTCTCTCACAGTGGTACTTAGATCCTGATCCGCTTCTCATCGCCCTGGGCTCATGGAGACTGTGGCTCTATGTAGGTGTCCCAATTAAGTTTTTGTAGTGGGACCCTGGGGAATGGGAATGGATAGATGAAGGGCACTGAGAGAAGGGCATCCCCTTCTTTCGTTACACGGTCAGTAATGCCAGGAAATTCCAGCTCAGCTATAGGGGTTGGAGGCCTACCAAAGCTCATCATTGGGAGAACTTTCAGATTTCTGACCCTCCATGGGAGATCTTCGCTAGAATTGCAGCATGGCACATTTGGAGAGCCAAATGCACTGAGGCTCTTGAGGGTTCTCAGGTTCACC
The DNA here is from genome assembly GCF_047967505.1 of Dipteris shenzhenensis. NCBI lineage: Eukaryota > Viridiplantae > Streptophyta > Polypodiopsida > Gleicheniales > Dipteridaceae > Dipteris > Dipteris shenzhenensis. The sequence goes on from NC_141611.1 coordinate 36,463,012, forward strand.
CTTCTCAGACCTTGGCCAGATACGGTACACACTCTGATGGCCATTTGGGAGACCATGCAGAGATCATCTCGAGTAGCCTCCTCCAAGAGAGTTACTTTTCTCAGAGATTGGAGAGACTCTCCCTTCTTTGCAGAGACTTCTATAGGGTTGACTTGGCATTTTCAGCCTCAGCCTTGGTTTCTTTCTACCTCATTCCTCTGAGGTGTTTTCATTACATGCTTAGCATGTTGTATTTCCGCACAAAGCTTGCTCTAGCGAGTTTCTTTCTACTGAATAGAAGTCTCCTTTTTGCCAAAAAAAAGAAGAAGTCAATAAATGCTTGCAGAAAGAGAGTAACCTTGGAGGATTGCTACCTCATACCACAAGGCATCAACCAGAGGGCATTTGCTTCGCAATTAATGGTCCTTGGGAGTAGAAGACTCAGTGCAAGTCTCTGAACAAAAGAAGCTTCACACCTCCAAGGGCAGTAGCATCTTCTCTGCCTCCAAATACCATGTCTTCTTGAAAAACCCGACTGATTTTTCTGCAGTTTATCCTCCTTCCTTGGACCATTTGCTCTCAAAATTTACCAATAGGTAGCTCATAGGGTTGCCTAAGTGCACCTTAGACCGTTTTTGAAATGGTGGCTCCAGCAAGCTGTATCATCAGAAATGGCGCGGGATAGGGCGAGTGTAAGCACGGGCTGTAGAGGCCATAATCCTTCAATTCCTCTCAGGTGGAAGGGCACCCTAACTAGGGGAATCTACACCTGAAAGGGATGGAGCAATGGTGCCTTATAGGAGGATAATGAGCTTAAGGAAATTCATGGAAGGAAGGAAGAAGAAAACTCCATTTGGGGAAGAAGAGAGAATCTAGAGGGAATCTTCAAAGAATCTCTTTCCAGGCACTAGGATCTTCAGCAAGCTCTGATACCACGTGTTAATCCATAGAGAAAGCAATGAGGCACAAATGTAAAGCTTTATTCAAACAGTGGTTACATATATAGGCAACTGCCAGATCCACAATCATCTCCACGATTATCTCAATCAATCACCTTCTATGATCACTCACTCATCACACCAACCTGACACACGTAACTGATGAGTCACTAGAACCTTCTAGCACACCTACACTCACACACTCCTTGCATAGGACTCCAAGCCCATAGGCATACACACACACACATCAATTTGCCCCTTCATTAACCATGGCCAGTATATGGACAAACACTATACGCACACTGATGGCCATTTGGACGGGTATGTAGGGGTCCTCTCAAGTAGCTTCTGCTAGGAGGGTTGCTTTTCTTAGGGAATGGAGGGACTCTCCTTTCTTCTCTGAGTCATCCACAGGGTTTAGATGGCATTTTCAGCCTCAACCTTGGTTATTTGGTACCCTTTTTTGAGGTGTTTTTTCATGCACAACATGATGTATTACCACATTGAGCTTACTATAGCGGGTTTTATTCATACTTAATAAGAAGTATGCTTTTGCACACACAAAAAACTAGGATCAGGGAAGGGAAACACTTGATATTTTTTTTGAGCTCCTACTCCTCCCCGCTCCCTTGCTGAGCCCTCTCCCTCAGCCCGTCCCTCCCTCGCTCCCTTGCCCTCAGCCCCTCCCTCTCCCTCAGCCCCTCCCTCCCTTCTCCTCCTCCCCTTCAGCTCGCCCCCTTCCAGCTCGCTCCCTCTCCTCCCCCTCTCAGCCTGCTCCTCCGCCCCCTCCCTGCCTGCTCCTCCGCCCCCTCCCTGCCTCTCCGCCCCCTCCCTGCCTCTCAGCCCGCCCCCTCCTCTCCCTCTGCTCCCCCTTCCCTTCAGCCCCCGCTCCCTCTCCTCCCCCTCTCAGCGTGCTCCTCCGCCCCATCCCTGCCTGCTCCTCTGCCCCCTCCCTGCCTCTCAGCCCGCCCCTTCCTCTCCCTCTCCTCTCCCTCTCACGTCCCCTCCCTGCCCCTCCATGCCCCTCCCTCTCCTTCCTGTCCCTCTCCTCTCCCTCTCCATCATTTCTTTGGATCACAGACCCCTTAGGGAAGACGATGTTCCTCATATTTCATATTTTACATTTTGTATCTAGGCATTTTTGGTACTCTATTTCATTTCATTTTGTATCTAGGATTTTTGTAGCCATTTTTGGCATCTTAGCGGTATTACGATGAGGCCACCTAGTTGGCGCATCGTTGATGATGTATTTTCCTTTCGGATGATTTTGTGTCCCATAGGCCATGTATGGCCTTCCGTGGACCTTTAATAAAATTTATTTATTTATTTCTTTCTTTCTCAGCCCGCCCCCTCCCTGCCCCTCAGCCCGCCCCCTTCCTGTCTCTCCTTCCTCTCCCTCTCCTCTCCCTAGCCTGCCCCCTCCCTCCCTCTCAGCCTGCCCCCTCCCCTTTGGCCTCTCAGCCTCTCCCCTTTATTCCTCCCCTCCTCACCCCTTCCCCCACTCCCTCCTCACCTCCTTTCCCTATTTTCTACCCCCCATTCTCCTGCAGCATTTTTTGAAGTGAAGGAGCCTCCAAATTGTCAGAGTCGTCCTCCTCACCTCGATTGGCGATGGATACTCCGTCAGCCAATCCTACTCCACCTCCACCGGCCGTGAGAACTATTACCTTTTCTAAAGACGAGTTGCAGCAGCTCAAGAAGGATGTAGAGATTGAATGCTCTACCACGTTGCTAGCATGCATCTTCGGGTCTCACCCCTCCAAATCCCAAGTCAGAGACTAGATGCCTGTGGCTCTCCCCCCAGACCTCACTCCACGATTGTTAGATGTTCGTCTTCTGGGACGAGGTTTTTTCCAGGTTGTTTTTGACACTCCAGAGGCTGTGAGCACTGTGCTCAAGGCTGAGTTTTTACACCTAAGACACAGGAAGATCTTCTTTGAAGCCTTTCATATTGGTTTCGACCCAGTGGAGGCAGATAATGAAATCTTTTCGCTCTTCCTCAGATTCCTCGGGCTTCCCCAGGTGTACCATCGACTTCTTTCTGTTATTGGGGAGCATTTTGGCACAGTCGCTGAGATCCCACCCCTCCCTGGGTTGCCATTGACTGCAACAGAGGCAACCAAGGCTGATGGGGTACCTAGAGTTAGGGTCCTTTATAAGGATCCTGACCTCAAGATGGATCATGTTATGATCCAGCGCCCGGATGGTTCCTTTTCTTGCAAGAGAGTAGAGATTTCAGGCAGACAGGACCAGTGCAGGATATGCAGGACCATTGGACACTTTGCCAGGGATTTCCCCAAGAAGAAGAAAAGGCCCAAGAAGCCTTCTGGTACAGCTACTGCCGCATGGCCTCGACAGGGGGGACAGGGGGTGGTACAGGTCCAGCACTTGCTCCTTGGCCTCGACAGAGGGGTGGTACAAGTCCAGCACCTGCTCCTCGACCTTTGCATCGTCGTCCTCCTCAGGATAGTGGTGGTACAAGTCCAGCACCTGCTCCTCATCCTCGACAGGGGGTGGTACAGGTCCATGACTTGCTTCTCGACCCCCACATACCTCTGGGGCACAAAACGCTCTCCAGTGGGTTCCGGCATGTGTGCAGATCCCTCCTTCAGTTCACGAGGGTACATTAGTAGACTCTGCTTCACCTCGAGCTGTCGCTCCAGTCTCACCTCGCACAGTCCGAGACACTAAAGCTTTGACCTCCTCCCCGATAGCAGCTTCTTCCCTAGATCCAGCAGTGCTAGACGCTCTTTTTGAGGTAGTAAAGGTCTCCGTGGCTGGGCAGACATAGGATAGAGAGTAGTCCTCACTTCCTCCCTTGGATAGGGGGAAGGGGATGGTTTACACTATTGATCCTCTTGCCTCAGAAGGGATCCTTCGCACTCCGGTGTCTGGCTTGATTCACAGGAACTCGTTCTCAGCCCTGGCAGATGGTTCAGATTTCCCAGAGGAGGAGTTTGTGCCCGCTACTTTTGGGGAGCCAGTGATTCGGTTTCTTGTTGACATGGCTTCTTCTTCAGGTGGCAGGGTTCTTTCCCCTGTTGATTTTCCGCCACTTGGTTCCATTCCTCCCTCCTCGAGCAGGAGGTCCTCCCCTGTTGAGGGGTTTGTTTCTGCCACCAGGTCGGGTAAGGTGTTCCACTCTACATCCTCCCGTCGATGAGCATTATTAGTTCAAACATACAGGGCCTAGGTGGCGTCCTACATTGCCGCCGTAGACAACTGATCTGGGATCAGCTTCATCCAGGTGTTACTGGGGGTTCCATTGATATCTTATTTATTCAAGAGCACAAATTGGATTCTAGAGATTGTGCCAAGTCAGGCAAGTTGCTTTCTGGCCATACTTTTTGATCGCCTGCCTTGGGCACAAGGGGGGGCACTTCTATTTCAGTTTTGTAGTCGGTTCTCCCCTTAGTTGTTGGACACGGAGTCATTATTCCCTCTAGAGCTCAGTGGATTTTGATTGGAGGGCATAAGGTTGGTTTCCTTGACCTGTTTGCCTCCAACATTAGAGGGGAACGTGTCCTTATGTGGAAGAATTTGCTCTCCTGGGCCCCCATTGTGGATTCATGGGTGATTGGAGGTGACTTTAACATGGTCGAGTTACCGTTAGACAAAAAACGGCATAGAGAAGGCGGACTTCACTCTTTGGAGAGAGCAGCTTGGCATGTCTTCCTTTTTCACTTCTATGGCAGAGATACTTGGTGGGATGATGCCTTTCTTATTCAGCCATAGTCCCTCCTGTTCTCTTGGTCGAACAAGAGGCAGCAGATGCCTATTCATGCACGCATTGATAGATTCTATGTAGATGATTGGGCACTAGACAGAGGTGGATCGGTATGCATTGCTGCTGGGGTTTCCACTTCAGACCACTTTCCTGTTGTGCTAGCTATATCAGAGCCTCATTTGAGAGGCCGGTCTGCCAGCATCAGGATTCCAGATGCCTTTTACACAGAGGAGGACCTTACAGAGGCAGCCCTGCAAATATGGGTTTCTCATGTCCAGGGTGGGCAGCCATATCCATCACATGTAGCCGCTGCCCTTTCATGTATTAGCGACTTCTACCGCTCAGTTGCTTCTACCAGGAGACGAGATATTCTCTGGTGAGATTGGTGTTCGCCAACAGTTGGCAGATTTGAAAAGGGAAGAGCAGAAACGGCCTTCAAACGCTTGGATTCTGGAGCACCTTGCTGCAGCAAGAGCTCATCAGCAGTTATTGCTTGATTAGAGAGCAGAGTATGCCTTTCATGCACGAGAGTCCTTCTGGATTCAGATGGGTGGTAGAGTCAATAAACACTTTTTCTCTACTCTTGGCCCTAGACATAGTAGAGAGAGTGTATCCCAGCTTATTGACTCACATGGGGTTTTACAGACAGAGCCTGATGATGTCTTACGCATAGCTTCAGATTTCTATGCCACCCTTCTTACTGCTGATCCTGAGACACATGATAGAGAGGATGCTAGATAGGCTATTTGGCAGAGCATCCCTGTGTTGGTGAATCCGGATATGCATGTTCTACTCGATGCACCTTTCACCAACATAGAGTTCAGGACTGCACTTTCAGCCCTTCACAAGGGCAAGTGCCCAGGTTCGGATGGCCTCACCCCGTCATTTTTCATTGCATTTTTGGATATGATTGGAGACTATATTACTTCAGCCCTGCAGGACATTTGGGACTCTGGCGAGATGCCTGGGTCGCTTATAGAGGGTCTCATCCACCTTATCCCAAAAGGAGGTTGCAGAAATTTAGTGTCCTAGTGGAGGCCTATCACACTTCTGGGGACTTGTTACAAGATTCTGGCCAAGGCTATCAGCCTCCGATTGCATCCCCTTCTCCCTGATCTTATTCATGACACTCACATGGGATTTGTGCATGGCAGAAGCATTTTTGATAACATTTTCTCTTTCTGGGAAGCTTCAGAGTGGGTAATGCAGAGTGGCCAGAATCTTGCCATTCTACTTTTGGATTTTGAAAAAGCTTATGACAGAGTAGATTGGGGTTTTTTGGAGGGCACCCTTCTACAATTTGGCTTTACTGATGCTTGGATCAGAGGTGTTTCCTCTTTGTACAGATCAGCCCACAGCCAGGTACTTATTGGTGGGGTAAGGGGTGAGAGATTTCATATTTCGAGATCAGTCCGTCAAGGATGCCCCCTTGCTCCTTTCCTTTTTTTGTTCATGGCTGAAGCTATGAGTATCTATGTTAGATCTCAAGCTAACATCCTTGGGCTAAGACTTCCCATCAGAAGGGAAGAGGAGCTACTTGAGAGTGAGTTGGTAGATGACACAGCAGTTGACTTGGATGCCACTCATCAGACGCTCACTTCTTTCACGGCAGCATTGGATTTATTTTGCTTGGCGGCAGGGGCGGAGATAAATTGGCATAAATCCAATGGCTTTTGGATCAGTGATGAGGACACTCTAGTTTGGGGGCTTGACATAGGATTCACTTGGGTTCAGAGGGGTGAGCCTATCAGGTATTTGGGCTGCCAAGTCGGCTTGGATATTTCTACCACGCAGCAGTTTGCTCCTGTTTTGGAGAGCATCAGGAGGAAGCTTCTTTTTTGGAGCTCAGCCAAGCTAGATGTTGCCTCTAGAGTTGTGGTGGTAAACCAGGTCCTCTTGGCCACGGCCTGGTTTGTTTGTTCATGCTGGTGCCGTTCTACGGACTGCATCATTCAGCTCAGAAGACCGATCAGAAACTTTCTCTGGAGTGGGCTTGATGGCACAGCAGATGCCTTAGCCGGGTTGTCTTGGGAGACCCTCATCCTCCCTACACAGTAAGGGGGTCTCAATATTATTGATCTAGATTTACAGTGCAGAGCTTTACTTTGCAAGATGGTGGTGCGGGGACTTATGCCACGGCAGGAACCGTGGAAGGACTTTCTTATTAGCAGCATACAGAGGTGCACACCTTCTTCAGGAGCAGACTGGATGAGCAGTGTTAGGTGGATCTTCACCACAGCACACCTCAGATCACCTTCGTCCCCTCTCATGGTTGCCATTCTGAAAGCTTGGGCCAGTTTAGAAGCACTCTTCGGAGGATTCCTCCTTCCACTCGGGAAGAGATTGATAGGCAATCCATCATGTGGAATGATAGTATTTTAGATGATCATGGCAAACCACTGGGTACCTCACTCTACATGCAGTGGTCCAGGTGGGAGAGGGGAGCTGCATCATCTACGGGGTCTTGGAAAGCTTTCTGCAGGCTTCCAGAGGAGACCAAATCAAGGTTGACATGACATCTCAGAGGGAGTGCAGGGAGGATCTTGCAGATTGAGGTAGCCCTTCCAGGGGTTTGGGTAGACACAGATGATATGCCACTCACTTCCTCCACTTGGGCATGTACTTTTACGAGAGGCGGTGTTCCGCTTCAGGTTTTGGCCTTTCGAGATGCACAGGAGGATGCTTTAGTTTTTAGTGTCCAGGATGGTGGCAGATTGCTCAGGTCCACAGAGGACATCTTGCTTGAGTCTGCTTTTCAGCCTATCAGGGTTGTAGGTCTTTTGGTGCAGGGATTAGATTCAAAGTGGTTCCTAGACCCAGACCCTCGGCTACTCTCCACCGAGTCTTGGAGGCTCTGGCTCTATGGGGGAGTTCCCATCAGGTATTTGCAGTGGGACCCCAAAGAGTGGGAGTGGATTGATGTAGGGCATCGAGAGAAGAGTATCCCCTTCTTTCGTTACACGATCAATAATGCCAGGAGATATCAGCTCAGTAGTAGAGGTTGGAGACCTTCCAGAGTTCCTCATTGGGAAACATTTGATATCACTGCGGATCTGCAGAGGTGCTTCTAGAGGAGACTCTAGAAATCCCACAGGAATAGAAAGATCACTATCTTCTTTTGGCTTTCTATCCATGGTGGGATTGCAGTGAACCTTTGGAGGTCCAGGTTCGGAGCCGACCCTACTTGCCCTCGATGTCTCTCTGCTTCGGAGACTATGCAGCATTGCTTATGGGATTGCAGATAGGCGAGGATGATTTGGATGGGGGTAGCCAGGATTTTCAGTCACTTTGCCCAATCCCCATTTTTTATGACATGGGGCTCAATGGCTTGGCTTTCTCTTACAAGACCTCAGGTTTTTTATGAGAGATTTGACTCCTCTCGGGCCATTTTGATTCGATGTCATCGGACTGAGTCCTGTTCGTTGGATGTGGTACCACACCTTCCTTTTACAGCTGTACATGCCTCTGTGGATACTTCTTGGGAGATTATAGCGAGCATAGCATCCTGGCATATGTGGAGAGCCAGATGCACAGAGGCTTTGGAGGGTGCTCAGGTTCATTAGGAGTTATTTGATATCACTGCGGATTTGCAGAGGTGCTTCTGGAGGAGACTCTAGAAATCCCACAGGAATAGAAAGATCACTATCTTCTTTTGGCTTTCTATCCATGGTGGGATTGCAATGAACCTTTGTAGGTCCCTACTTGCCCTCGGTGCCATTCTGCTTCGGAGACTATTCAGCATTGCTTATGGGATTGTAGACAGGCGAGGATGATTTGGATGGGGGTAGCCAGGATTTTCAATCACTTTGCCCACTCCCCATTTTTTATGACATGGGGCTCAGTGGCTTGGCTTTCTCTTACAGGCCCCCTGGTATTCTATGAGAGATCTGACTCCTCTCGGGCCATTTTGGTTCGACGTCATCGGACTGAGTCCTATTCGTTGGATGTGGTACCACACCTTCCTTTTACAGCTGTACATGCCTCTGTGGATACTTCTTGGGAGATTCTAGCGAGCATAGCATCCTGGCATATCTGGAGAGCCAGATGCACAGAGGCTTTGGAGGGTGCTCAGGTTCATCCATCGCACACATTGGCTAGTATCTGGACAGACACCGTACATACTTTGATGGCTGTATGGACGGGTATGTAGGGAGACTCCCGTGCAGCCTCAGCTAGGAGGGCTTCTTTCTTCAGGGAATGGAAGGATTCTCCTTTTTTCTCTGAGACTACTACGGGGTTGAGATGGCACTTTCAGCCTCAGCCTTGGTTGTTTTCCACCTCACTCTGAGGGGGTTTTTTATTTCTTCTCATGATTTCATGATGTATTCTGCTTTGAGCTTGCTCTCGCGGGTTTTTTCTCTTACTTAATCGAAGTCTCTTGGAAAAAAAAAAAAAAAGTAGGATCAGGAGCCAACAAACGGTTCGAGAGTTGTGTTGAAAGACTCAAGCTCATTGACGTATAGACCAAACAAGATCAGTGATAATGGGCAGCCTTGTTTGACTCCAATCATACTTATGACCTCCTTTGAAGTCCTTACTATGCCTGATACCCTCTCATATAGTGTCGGTACTACCCAAACAATGTCTTGACTATATCCTTGATCAAGTAGTCATGGTACAATATCAAAGGATTTACGGAAATCCACAAAGCAACAATACACTCTTTGCTTCTGTTGCTCAGGCTTCCTCAATGACAGCTCTTAGTGTAAAGATGTGGTCCAGTGTAGCATGATTTTCTTAAAAGCCTACCTGCCCATTCCTATGAATCTCTCACACTCTGGGACAGATAGATAGATAGATAGAAAGACATACAGACAGACAAACAGATAGATAGATAGATAGATAGATAGAGAGAGAGAGAAAGAAAGAAAGAAATTTTATTAAAGGTCCACGGAAGGCCATACATGGCCTATGGGACACAAAATCATCCAAAAGGAAAATACATCATCAACGATGCGCCAACTAGGTGGCCTCATCGTAATATAGCTAAGATGCCAAAAATGGCTACAAAAATCCTAGATACAAAATGAAATGAAATAGAGTACCAAAAATGCCTAGATACAAAATGTAAAATATGAAATATGAGGAACATCGTCTTCCCTAAGGGGTCTGTGATCCAAAGAAATGATGGAAGTCATGGCCATCGACCATGCCTCCTGCCATGAGTGTGAAGATCTGGGCAAGTGTCAAGTGGGCTGCTGGCGGTGCCAAGTCTCCATGGAGCAATCTCCTCCGAAAATTTGCCATCATCCTCCGTCGTCTAGAAATAAAGCGACGGGTACGGCCTCTGTGTGAGATCATCCTGCGGTGCTGCCGGATCATGTCATATGTACATCCTCGGGGTGGAACCATCGGTGCTCTCTGGCAAGATGGGCTATCTCTGTGCTCATGGTCCTGCGCCTCGTCCTGCTCCTCATGAATAACCAGGTCTCTAGCAGGGATGCGACGGTGCTCTCTGAGGAATCTCTCTCTGTATCTGGTGATCTCCCTGATGAACAACGCTAAGCAATACTGATCCTCATACTCCATAATCCGAGAGAGAGGTCCAAATCCGTGCCCAAATAAACTGTGAAATCTGCCACGGATCTCATAATATAAAGGGCATCTGCAAACAAAGTGCTCCTCAATCTCCAACTCCCCCATAGTGCAACAAGGGCATATCCTAGTCTCTCGCCTGGGTCTATGTCCGGTAGCCGTACGACGCATCCTTCCGGCCTTAATGTCTAATCTGTGGGAAGATACCCTGAGCTGGCCCAAGGCAATCCTGAGTGAGTGTGACATATGAGCGCCGATATATCCTGGGGATATGATGAAGCCATCCTCTGAAATCCTGAGAAAATGGTCACGATATGTGGCCATCTTCGTAGGAAGCTCCGTGGGATGAACCCAAGTGCGAAACGTGTGTAGCTGCAACAAATCTGCCCTGATAACCTGATTGAGCTCATGTCGAGTGAGAGGGAGGCGCGAGGGGCATCTATGCTGTATCGAAATGGTGGCAGCCTATCCATATCCAAGCCCAACGAGGTGAGCCATGTGGAGAGTGTGTGGTACCAACAAAAAGTATGACCTCTCTCCGCTAACATCTGCGAGGATGTCAGTGCTAGCCACGGTAATCGTGCTCTGCCTGCTGCTGAGTCTCCGAGCGCCCTGATCCTATGCAAGTATGTAACTGACTGAAGAGAGAGAGAGAGAGAGAGAGAGAGAGAGAGAGAGAGAGAGAGAGAGAGAGAGAGAAGAGAGAGAGAGATCATTAACTTCCTCAGAAGACCAAAAGATCTATGAGACTGAAAAGAAACTAAATACAATGAAACCTAAGGGTGGGGGCCACTAAAATGAGTACCCCTATCCAAGGCTGATGCCTTGATGAGAAATAAAAGTAGTACAACCCACAATGGGGGCAGCAAACACCAAGGGGAATCCCTTGGTAGTCTATCCATCGGTCACCTTACCCTGAGTGGCTACACATGTGTATGTTGTCTGTTGGACCAATAGAGGCTAGAAGAGCTCATGTAATAGTGGCTCAAGGTTGGGCAAGGGCTGGTGTCGAGAGAGAAAGTCAGTGATAGAATGCTACTATCCCTTGGCCTGAGAGAGAGAGAGAGAGAGAGAGAGAGAGAGAGAGAGAGAGAGAAAGAAAGAAAGAAAGAAAGAAATTTTATTAAAGGTCCACGGAAGGCCATACATGGCCTATGGGACACAAAATCATCCGAAAGGAAAATACATCATCAACGATGCGCCAACTAGGTGGCCTCATCGTAATACCGCTAAGATGCCAAAAATGGCTACAAAAATCCTAGATACAAAATGAAATGAAATAGAGTACCAAAATTGCCTAGATACAAAATGTAAAATATGGAATATGAGGAACATCGTCTTCCCTAAGGGGTCTGTGATCCAAAGAAATGATGGAAGTCATGGCCATCGACCATGCCTCCTGCCATGAGTGTGAAGATCTGGGCAAGTGTCAAATGGGCTGCTGGCGGTGCCAAGTCTCCATGGAGCAATCTCCTCCGAAAATCTGCCATCATCCTCCGTCGTCTAGAAATAAAGCGACGGGTACGGCCTCTGTGTAAGATCATCCTGCGGTGCTGCCGGATCATGTCATATGTACATCCTCGGGGTGGAACCATCGGTGCTCTCTGGCAAGATGGGCTATCTCTGTGCTCATGGTCCTGCGCCTCGTCCTGCTCCTCATGAATAACCAGGTCTCTGGCAGGGATGCGACGGTGCTCTCTGAGGAATCTCTCTCTGTATCTGGTGATCTCCCTGATGAACAACGCTAAGCAATATTGATCCTCATACTCCATAATCCGAGAGAGAGGTCCAAATCCGTGCCCAAATAAACAGTGAAATCTGCCACGGATCTCATAATATAAAGGGCATCTGCAAACAAAGTGCTCCTCAGTCTCCACCTCCCCCATAGTGCAACAAGGGCATATCCTAGTCTCTCGCCTGGGTCTATGTCCGGTAGCTGTACGACGCATCCTGCCGGCCTCAACGTCTAATCTGTGGGAAGATACCCTGAGCTGGCCCAAGGCAATCCTGAGTGAGTGCGACATATGAACGCCGATATATCCTGGGGATATGATGAAGCCATCCTCTGAAATCCTGAGAAAATGGTCACGATATGTGGCCATCTTCGTAGGAAGCTCCGTGGGATGAACCCAAGTGCGAAACGTGTATAGCTGCAACAAATCTGCCCTGATAACCTGGCTGAGCTCATGTCGAGTGAGAGGGAGGCGAGGGGCATCTATGCTGTATCGAAATGGTGGCAGCCTATCCATATCCAAGCCCAGCGAGGTGAGCCATGTGGAGAGTGTGTGGTACCAACAAAAAGTATGACCTCTCTCCGCTAACATCTGCGAGGATGTCAGTGCTAGCCACGGTAATCGTGCTCTGCCTGCTGCTGAGTCTCTGAGCACCCTGATCCTATGCAAGTACGTAACTGACTGAAATGCTGCATCTAGCGCTAGGAGTGTAGCTCCGAACTCTGCGAACGTAATATGATGCGGTACCGTGGGCTTCGCTCTGATCAATCTGGAGAACATGATGATCTGTAACCTCTCTACTCGTCTCCAATCTGCAACCCTGAGATCTCCTGCCCAAAAGGGGCTAGCATACATGACTGCAGGTCTCACCAGCGTATCGAAAAGTAAGGATTTCGTGTCGGGATGCTGAAAATGTGACTGTGCACACTGCCTCTCCAGAAGAGCCAAGGCGGCATACCCTCTACTGATCCTATCTCGTGCTGCATGCGTCATGGTGAAGACTGGACCTCTAAATGTGGCACCCAAATATGTATACTCCCTAACTAGCTCCACCTCCTTCCCATCAAATGTGAAAGAGAACTCGCCTCTCCTATAAACCTGGTATGACGTGTTGAAGACCATGACTTTGGTCTTCCCAAGGTTTACAGACAACCCTCTGTCCTGACAAAAGTTGTGGAGTGCATGGAGATGTGCCTGTAAACCCTGCTGGGAGGAAGAAATAAGAACCACGTCATCTGCATAGAGGAGAATCGGTATCGTGGATCCTGCCAGTAAAGAACCTGTACCACCCATCGTCTGTATGTACATCTCTAACTCATCGATATAGAGACCAAAGAGTGTCGGAGACAAAGGACACCCCTGCTTCACCCCTATCGTACTGCGTACTTCCGCCGACAGCCCCGCCCGTGTCCTGACTCTACCTGTGACTCTCTCATACAAGGCCATGATCGCCCATTGAATCTCCCCATTGAATCCCAAGTCACGAAGTCGCTGGAAGAGTCCGAAACGCGGCACAGTGTCAAATGCCTTTCTGAAGTCCACGAAGCAACAATAGAGCCGTTGCTTACGTGACTTCGCCTCCTCAATCAAAGCCCTGAGTGTGAAGATATGATCTAGAGTCGAGTGCTCTGCACGAAATCCTGCCTGCCCTCTAGCTCTCATGCCTGTCGCCTCGGCATGGTCATTTATATGTCCTTCTAGAATGGTCGCATAAATCTTGGCCATGACATGGCCAATCATAATGGTCCTGTAGTTCGACGCCTCCAAAGGATCCCCCGACTTGTGTATGGGTACTATGGTATTTTCTAGCCAACTAGGTGGAAGACCTGTACAAATGGACTCGTTAAAAAGACGGGAGAGGACTGTAGCTAAGGCATCAATCCCATGGATTACATACTCCGCTTGCAATCCATCATGGTCCTTAGCTCTCCCAGTCTTCAAACGATGAGCTGCTGCTCGGACACTATTGGATGAGAATAAGGCAGAGGAGGTGGGTCTAGGCACATGGGATAAGTCGATCTGTGGCTGGTCTGGAATATCATATAAAGTGGAAGTATAGGCAAGCCAAACCAGCGGGTCTGTAAGAGGAGTTTGAGATTTCAAGCGAAGGAATTTCTTCCAGAATTCCTTGGAATCACAGCTGAAAAGTAAACTTCTCAGCTCCTCCTCATTTCGGGCTAGAAATTGGTGCTTTTTGCGTCGCACCAAACGCTTGTAACTCTTCTTGGTCTCAATGAGGAGGGGAGACTTCTCTTGTGTCTCAAGGCGAAGCTTCCTGCGGAGTTCTTTACACTCCTCATCATACCATCCATTACAAGGCACAAGACCGACTGGTGGAGGACTGGATGTGTGGCAAGTGACGGGGAAGGACTTGTGGGCTGCGGAGATGATGGAGGTATGTACAAGGTCCCACCGATCCTGTGTGGAGGGTAGGGCATCGAGAAGGTGCGGACGGAGAAGACCACTCAAGTGCTGGCTATAAATATCATGAAACTGGTGGTCAAAATGAACCTCATAGTATGGCTGACGCTCATGATGTCTAGAAGGGGGGGCATGAGGAATCTGGGTAAGAATAAAGTGCAGACGTGCATGATCGGCTGAAGGCATAAAAGGGTCGACGGTGAGGTTATGTACAAAAGGGATTAAAGTCGGGGGACCCAAGACGTAATCAATGACGCTCGTGCCACCACCCGCGAAGGGAAAACATGTGGCTGTGGATGAATGCGGCCACTGTCGAAGTCCATTATAAATGACCATGCCGTGCGATGAGAGAAGCTCCAATAGGCGATGTCCCTGATCTGTCACCTCTACCCCTCTATCTGAAGATAAGCGTGGAAAACTCTCATCTGGGGCAGCTGGAACTAAGACTGGATCCTCAGCAAAGTCCAAAATCTCTGCCTGTCTGTCTGATGTCCTCGCGTTGAAGTCTCCTAAAAGGATGACCTCTCCGCGGTGTGAGTACTCCAATACATCGGCTGACAAATCCTCAAAAGGTGACTGTCCTGGTCCATCTGAGGCATAACGAGACTGTCTCGGGGGAAAGTAGCATACTGCAATAAACAAGTCTCTCAGGGGGGGTCTCCTGATCCGTACCCAAAGATATCTGGCCCGATGGTCTCTGCTCATGACTGTGAGTATCGATCTGAGATGCTCTCTATAAAGAACTGCCACACCGCCAGATCCTCTGACTCCTCCTGATCGTCTACTAGTCTGCTGTCGAAAGACAGACTCCCAGGCATACCCTGTCACCTGCGGCAAGCCTCTCTCTGGGCTCTCATGGGTCTCTGTAAAGAAGACGATGTCCTGATCAATAAAGGCCTCTCGTAAGTTGCCAGGCTGAGCTGTGAGGGAACCATTACAGTTCCAAACTGCGAAACTCAAGCTATCTGGCAGACTACGTGTCCCATAGGCCTCGTGTCGTCAACTGTGGGCTCCAGCCGGTCTAGATCGCATAGCTCCTATCAAAAGTCTGCCCTCTCTGATCACGGCCCACTTGCCCTCACGACGGGCAACATCCCTCTGTGCAATGAGACGTCTATGCTCCTCCCACTGAAGAGCTGTAAGGTCCTCATCCATGTGAATCTGTGGATGGTCCCTCAATCTGGATCTCCTTCGTAATGCTGCGAGACGGGCCTCAGCATCTCTGAATCTGATGATAAGTGGCTGGTGCCGTGCTGGATCCCGGCCCACTCGATATGCAGCTACTATGCCATGATCCTGAACTCCGAGTGTCCCAGATATGAAATGTGTCGCCTGATCCATGGCTGATCTCGTATCTGATCGCTCAACTCCGCGGATGCGGATGTTGAGGGCCTTCTGAGCTCGCCGCTGACTCTCGGCAATAGTCTCAGAGACTGTGGTCTGCTGGGCCTGTGGGGCTCTACGCACAACGTCCACCCACTCTGAGGTCTTCTGTACCTCTGTCTGCAGTGTGGCCAACCTCTCCTCAACTGCTGCACTAGCTGGAGGAGCTACATGCAGCTGCTGGAGGCGATCATCGCATGCCACAACATGCTCCTGAATGCGTGTCTCCAGCTGCACTATGCGCTCAGCATGTGTCCGTAACTGGATATCCTGATCAATATCTCTGGTATGAAGCTGGCGAATATGGGAGTCCTGATCAGATCTATGACTCTCAACTGTCGATAGCTGATCAGTCAGTGTGTGTATCTGTGCTGTGAGAGACTGAATCGCAGCGCCCTGAAGTCTGCAAGTCTCCATGCACTGCATAACTAAATCTCTCAATCGCAGATTATCTGCCAGGTTTGCTTCCGCTGTGGAGGGTGAAGGGGAGAGGGGGTACAAGGATGAGGGGGTAAGAGGGTAAGAAGGTGAGTAAAGGAGGGGTGCAGAAAATGGAGGTCCTGAAGAGAGAGATCCGGTAGAAGGAAGTAGGGAGTCAGGGACCGAAGAAGAGCCTGCACTAGGGGAGGAAGGGGCTGAAAGGGAGGGTCGGTGGGGAGAGGTGGGAAGAAGCTGGGTAGGGACTAGGGGAGGGGAAGAAGAGGAGGGAGGAGGCTGGGTAGGGAATAGGGAAGGGAAGGAAGAGGAAGGAAGAGGATGGATAGGGACTAGGGGAGGGGAGGAAGAGGAAGGAAGAGGATGGGTAGGGACTAGGAGAGGGGAGGAATAAGCAAGGGAAAGGGCTAGGGAGGAATGAACGGGAGCAAGAGGAGGAGGTGAGACTGAAGGAGGGAGAGGAGGAGGATTGAGTAGAGGAGGTGGGTAGGAAAGGGTTGGGATTGAGGCAAGGGAGGTAACCGGAAGTGATGGGGGAGATGGAAGTAAAGGAGATGGGGTCGGAGCCACAGGAGGATTGAGTAAAGTAGATGGGTAGGAAAGGGTTGGGGTGGAGGCAAGGGAGGTCGTTGGAGGTGGTGGGGAAGGAGATGTTAAGGGTAAAGAAGAACTTGCCTCTTCGGCTCTTGTACTGCTGCCTATGCTTTTATTATCTTTCTCTACTTTTGCTCCTTGGAGGGCCATGGTGGAGCTCCTTGTTTGTGGCATCTCCTTACTCCTGGAAGTGCTGAATTCTCTGCTCAAAACTGCCTCTAAGGGCCATGGTGGAGCTGCTAAATTCTCTGCTTTCAAAACTGTCAAAACTGCCTCCTTTTGCCCTCAAAAACTGCCCCTTTTCTGTTTTCCCTGCACTTTAAGGACACTTGCTGTAAGTCTATTCGCACGGGGGGGGAGAGAAGTTTAAGACTTTCCTTAAACCCCCTTCCCTTCCAACAGAGGCTTCCGCAGGGAGCTGAGCTGCTGGCTTGCACAGGGAGGTTGCGGGGCTGAGCAGAAGAGACTGTGGCGAGGGAGCTGTTGCGAGGCAGGAGGCGAGAGAGGAGCAGCTTGCGCAGGGAGGGTTGGCTGCCCGACAGGAGGAGCTGTTGCGACTGAGCAGGAGGGAGCTGCGAGAGAGGCTGAGGCGGAGGGAAAGGGGCTGAGCGGGTGAGTGGCGGGCTGAGGCTGAGCGGGTGAGGGAGAGAGGGGAGCGGGTGAGTGGCGGGCTGAAGCTGTTGCGAGGCAGGAGGCGAGAGAGGAGCAGCTTGCGCAGGGAGGGTTGGCTGGGAGAGAGAGAGAGAGAGAGAGAGAGAGAGAGAGAGAGATTATTAAAGTCTTCAAAAGATCAGCCACCAAAAACTAGATAGAAGGAGAAAAGACTTGAATGGGTGGAGCCACTAAGCGGACATCCACACCTAAGATGAATATATCTCAGAAGATTAATGTATTACATCTATCATAGATCGATTATCTCCACATCTACGTTGGTATCCTAGCCAATTTTCAAAAAAGATTACTTCATTAAGTATGCATGAAAGCCGCAAGAGCAAGCTCAAATGCGGGAGTACATCATGACATGCATGAAAGAAAAAACAACTCAAAAAGAGCTAACAAAAATCCAAGGTGGAGGCTGAAAATGCCACCTTAACCCTGAAATAGTCTCAGAGAAGAATGAAGATCCTCTCCAAACTCTGAAAAAGGTATCTCTCCTGGTTGTAGCTCCTCTAGAGGATCCTTGCATGCTCGCCTAGATGGCCATTAGTGTGCATTTAGTATCAGTCCATATACTAGCCATCGACTGGGATGGGTGAACCTGCAATCCTCAGATGATGTTCTTTTGGATGTGTCTAACCTGCAATCCTAACAGGCTGGAAGGCAACCTCCAAAAGAACATCATCTGAGGATCTGAGAAGTCTGCCTCCCGTGACTCAACATCAAAGACAAGGGTCTCCCCATGTGCATCCCGCAAGGCAATGACCTGTAAAGGAACACCGTCCCCAAAAAAGCTCCCAACCAAGTAGACTCTCTGATCGGTAAGTCATCTGTATCTACCCACTCTGTTGGTATGGCTGCCTCTATCTGCTGCATCCTCACTACACTGCCTCTCAGCTGGCCAACTGATAAGAGTCTCTGATCTTCTGGAAGCTGTCTAAAATCCTTCCAGATACCTACAGTGGAAGCATGTCCCCTCTCCCATCTAGACCATTGCAAATAATGTGACACGCCTAGTGATTTGCCATGCTCATCCAATATGGATTCATTCCACATGATCACAGACCCCTTAGGGAAGACGATGTTCCTCATATTTCATATTTTGCATTTTGTATCTAGGCATTTTTGGTACTCTATTTCATTTCATTTTGTATCTAGGATTTTTGTAGCCATTTTTGGCATCTTAGCTGTATTACGATGAGGCCACCTAGTTGGCGCATCGTTGATGATGTATTTTCCTTTCGGATGATTTTGTGTCCCATAGGCCATGTATGGCCTTCCGTGGACCTTTAATAAAATTTCTTTCTTTCTTTCTTTCTCTCTCTATCTATCTATCTATCTATCTATCTGTTTGTCTGTCTGTATGTCTTTCTATCTATCTATCTATCTGTCCCATAGTGTGAGAGATTCATAGGAATGGGTAGGTAGGCTTTTAAGAAAATCATGCTACACTGGACCACATCTTTACACTAAGAGCTGTCATTGAGGAAGCCTGTCAGTGGGGAGAATGAGGGTCTCCCAAGCCACCCTGGCCACAACATCTGAGGTGCTATCTAACCCACTACAAAGAAAGTTCCTGACAGGTCTCATGAGCTGAGATATACAACCTCTAGATCTGCACCAACAAGAGCAAACAAACGAGGCAATAGCCAATAATACCTCGTTCAAAACCACTACTATCAAAACCACTCGATGCATGTACTATCAAAATTGAGTAAAGAGGTCCACAGAGCTGCTGCTCATCCCCTCTCCCTTGCTGCACCCTCTCCCTCAGCCTATCCCTCCCTTTCTCCCTTGCCCTCAGCCCCTCCCTCTCCCTCAACCCTTCCTCCCTTCTCCTCCTCCCCTTCAGCCCACCCCCTTCTAGCCCGCTCCCTCTCCTCCCCCTCTCAGCTTGCTCCTCCGCCCCCTCCCTGCCTGCTCCCCTGCCCCCTCCCTGCCTCTCCGCCCCCTCCCTGCCTGCTCCGCCGCCCCCTCCCTGCCTCTCCGCCCCCTCTCTGCCTCTCAGCCCGCCCCCTACTCTCCCTCTCCTCCCCCTTCCCTTCACCCCCCGCTCCCTCTCCTCCCCCTGTTAGCTTGCTCCTCGCCCCCTCCCTGCCCGTCCCTCTCCTTCCTCTCCCTCTCCTCTCCCTCTCAGCCCGCCCCCTCCCTCTCAGCCCGCCCCCTCCCTACCCCTCAGTCCGCCCCCTTCCTGCCTCTCCTTCCTCTCCCTTTCCTCTTCCTAGCCTGCCCCCTCCCCTTCAGCCTCTCAGCCTCCCCCCTTTACCCCTCCCCTCCTCGCCCCTTCCCCCCACTTCCTCCTCACCTCCTTTCCCTATTTTCTACCCCCCTTTCTCCCGCAGCTTTTTTGGGAGCGGAAGGAGCCTCCAAATTGTTAGAGTCGGCCTCCTCACCTCGATTGGCGATGGATACTCCGTCAGCCAATCCTACTCCACCTCCACCGGCCGCGAAAACTATTACCTTTTCTAAAGACGAGTTGCAGCAGCTCAAGAAGGATGTAGAGATTGAATGCTCTACCACGTTGCTAGCACGCATCTTGGGGTCTCACCCCTCCAGATCCCAAGCCAGAGACTGGATGCTTGCGGCTCTCCCCTTAGCCCTCACTCCACGATTGTTAGATGTTCGATTTCAGGGACGAGGTTTTTTCCAGGTTGTTTGACACTCCAGAGGTTGCGAGCACTGTGCTCAAGGCTGAGTTTTAACACCTGGGACACAGGAAGATCTTCTTTGAAGCCTTTCATATTGGTTTCGACCCAGTGGAGGCAGATAAGGAAATTTTTTTGCTCATCATCAGATTCCCCGGGCTTTCCCAGGTTTACCATTGACTTCTTTCTGTTATTGGGGAGCATTTTGGCACAGTTGCTGAGATCCCACCCCTCCCTGGGTTGCCATTGACTGTAGAAGAGGCAACCAAGGCTGACGGGGTACCTAGAGTTAGGGTCCTCTGTAAGGATCCTAACCTCAAGATGGATCATGTTATGATCCAGCGCCCGAATGGTTCCCTTTTTCGCCAGAGAGTAGAGATTTTAGGCAGACAGGACCAGTGCAGGATATGCAGGACCATTGGACACTTTGCCAAGGATTGCCCCACGAAGAAGAAAAGGCCCAAGAAGCCCTCTGGTACAACCACCGCCCCATGGCCTCGACACGGGGGACAGGGGGGTGGTATAGGTCCAGCACTTGCTCCTCGGCCTCGACAAAGGGGCGGTACAGGTCCAACACCTACTCCTCAACCTTCGCATGGCGGTGCTCCTCAGGATGGTGGTGCTACAGGTCCAACACCTGCTCCTCGGTCTAAACAGGGGCATGGTACAGGTCCATCACATGCTCCTCGACCCCCACCTACCTCAGGGGCACGCGATGCTGTCCAGTGGGTTCCGACACGTGTGCGAATCCCTCCTTCAGTTCACGAGGGTACATTAGTGGACTCTCCTTCACCTCAAGCTGTCCCTCAAGTCTCACCTTGCACAGTCCAAGACACTGAAGCTTCGAACTCCTCCCCAGTTGCAGCTTCTTCCCTAGATCCAGCAGTGCTAGACGCTCTTTTTGAGGTAGTAGAGGTCTCCGTGGCTGGGCAGACATAGGATAGAGAGCAGTCCTCACTTCCTCCCTTGGATAGGGGGAAGGGGATGGTTTACACTATTGATCCTCTTCCCTCAGAAGGGATCCTTCGCACTCCGGTGTCTGGCTTGATTCACAGGAACTCGTTCTCAGCCCTGGCAGATGGTTCAAATTTCCCAGAGGAGGAGTTTGTGCCCGCTACTTTTGGGGAGCCAGTGATTGGGTTTCCTGTTGACAGGGCTTCTTCTTCAGGTGGCAAGGTTCTTTCCCCTGTTGATTTTCCGCCACTTGGTTCCATCCCTCCCTCCTCGAGCAGGAGGTCTTCCCCTGTTGAGGGGTTTGTTTCCGCCACTAGGTCGGGTAAGGTGTTCCACTCTACATCCTCCCGTCGATGAGGAGTATTAGTTGGAACATATAGGGCCTAGGTGGCGTCCCACATCGCCGTCATAGACAGCTGATCCGGGATCAGCTTCATCAAGGTGTTACTGGGGTTTCCACTGATATCTTGTTTATTCAAGAGAACAAGCTAGATTCTAGAGATTGTGCCAAGTCACGCAAGTTGCTTTCTGGACATACTTTTTGGTCGCCTACCTTGGGCACCAGGGGGGGCACTTCTATTTCAGTTTCGCAGTCGGTTCTCCCCTTAGTTTTTGGACACGGAGTCATTATTCCCTCTAGAGCGCAGTGGATTATTCTTTGGATTGGAGGGGGTAAGGTTGCTTTCCTTAACCTGTATGCCTCCAACATTAAATTGGAGGCCCCCATTGTCGATTCATGGGTGATTGAAGGTGACTTTAACATGGTCGAGTTACCATCAGACAAAAAAGGAGGTAGAGAAGGCGGACTTCACTCTTTGGAGAGAGCAGCTTGGGATGCCTTCCTTTTTCACTTTTGTGGCAGAGATACTTGGTGTGATGATGCCTTTCTTATTCAGCCACAGTCGCTCCTGTTCTCTTGGTCCAACAGGAGGCAGCAGATGCCTATTCATGCACGCATTGACATATTCTATGTAGATGATTGGGCACTAAACAGAGGTGGTTCGGTATGCATTGCTACTGGTCAGACCACTTTCCTGTTGTGCTGGCTATCTCAAAGCCTCACTTGAGCGGCCGGTCTGCCAGCATCAGAATTCCAGGTGCCTTTTACATAGAGGAGGACCTTACAGAGGCAGCCCTGCAGATATGGGTTCCTCATGTCCAGAGTGGGCAGCCATATCCATCACATGTAGCCGCTGCCCTTTCTAGTATTAGCAACTTCTACCACTCAGTTGCTTGTACCAGGAGACGAGATATTCTCAGACATGAGATTGGTGTTCGCCAGCAGTTGGCAGCTTTGCAGAGGGAAGAGTAGAAACGGCCTTCAGATGCTTGGATTCAAGAGCACCTTGCTACAGCAAGGGCTCATCAGCAATTATTGCTTGATCAGAGAGCAGAGCATGCCTTTCATGCATGGGAGTCCTTCTAGATTCAGATGGGTGGTAGAGTCAATAAACACTTTTTCTCTACTCTTGGCCCTAGACATAGTAGAGAGGGTGTATCCCAGCTTATTGACTCACATGGGGTTTTACAGACAGAGCCTGATGATATCTTACGCATAGCTTCATATTTCTATGCCACCCTTCTTTCTGCTGATCCTGAGACACAAGATAGAGAGGATGCTAGACAGGCTATTTGGCAGAGCATCCTTGTGTTGGTGAATCCGGATATGCATGTTCTACTCGATGCACCTTTCAGCAACATAGAGTTCATGACTGCACTTTCAGCCCTTCACAAAGGCAAGTGCCCAGGTTTCGATGGCCTCACCCCGTCTTTTTTCATTGCATTTTGGGATATGATTGGAGACTATATTACTTCAGCCTTGCAAGCCATTTGGGACTCTGGCGAGATGCTTGGGTTGCTTACAGAGGGTCTCATCCACCTTATCCCAAAAGGAGGTTGCAGAAATTTAGTGTCCCAGTGGAGGCCTATCACACTTCTGGGGACTTGTTACAAGATTCTGTCCAAGGCTATCAGCCTCCGATTGCAGCCCCTTCTCCTTGATCTTATTCATGACACTCACACTGGATTTGTGCATGGCAGTAGCATTTTTGATAACATTTTCTCTTTCTAGGAAGCTTCAGAGTGGGCCATGGAGAGTGGCTAGAATCTTGCCATTCTACTTTTGGATTTTGAAAAAGCTTATCACAGAGTAGATTGGGGTTTTTTGGAGGGAACCCTTCTACGATTTGGCTTTACTGATGCTTGGATCAGAGGTGTTTCCTCTTTGTACAGATCAGCCCACAGCCAGGAACTTATTGATGGGGTAAGGGGTGAGGGATTTCAGATTTCGAGATCAGTCCGTCAGAGATGCCCCCTTGCACCTTTCCTTTTTTTGTTCGTGGCCGAAGCTATGAGTATCTATGTTAGATCTCAAGCTGACATCCTTGGGCTGAGACTTCCCATCAGAAGGGAAGAGGAGCTACTTGACAGTGAGTTGGCAGATGACACAGCAGTTTACTTGGATGGCACTCGTCAGACACTCACTTCTTTCATGACAGCATTGTATTTATTTTGCTTGGCAGCAGGGGCGCAGATAACTTGGCATAAATCCAATGGCTTTTGGATCAGTGATGAGGACACTCCGGTTTGGGGGCTTGACATAGGATTCACTTGGGTTCAGAGGGGTGAGATTATCAGGTATTTGGGCTGCCAGGTCGGCTTGGATATTTCTACCACGCAGCAGTTTGCTCCCGTTTTGGAGAGCATCAGAAGGAAGCTTCTTTTTTGGAGCTCAGCCTCTTGCCTCTAGAGTTGTGGTGGTCAGCTAGGTCCTCTTGGCCACGGCCTAGTTTGTTTGTTCATGCTGGTGCCGTTCTAGGGACTGCATCATTCAGCTCAGAAGACCGATCAGAAACTTTCTTTGGGGTGGGCTTGATGGGATAGTAGATGCCTTAGCCAGGGTGGCTTGGGAGACCCTCATCCTCCCTACACAGGAAGGGGGTCTCAATATTATTGATCCAGATTTACAGTGCATAGCTTTACCTTGCAAGATGGTTGTGCGGGGACTTATGCCAGGGCAGGAACCGTGCAAGGACTTTCGTATCAGTAGCATAAAGAGGTGCACACCTTCTTCAGAAGGAGACTGGATGAGCAGTGTTAGGTCGATCTTCACCACAGCAGACCTCAAATCACCTTCGTCCCCTCTCATGGTTGCCATTCTGAAAGCTTGGGCCAGTTTCAAAAGCACCCTTCGGAGGATTCCTCCTTCCTCTCGGGAAGAGATTGATAGGCAACCCATCATGTGGAATGACAGTATTTTAGATGATCATGGAAAACCACTGGGTACCTCACTCTACATGCAGTGGTCCAGGTGGGAGAGGGGACCTGCATCTTCTATGGGGTCTTGGAAAGCTTTCCGCAGTCTTCCAGAGGAGACCGAATCAAGGTTGACAGGACATCTCAGAGGGAGTGCAGGGAGGATCTTGTGGATTGAGGCAACCCTTTCAGAGGTTTGGGTAGACACGGATGATATGCCACTCACTTCCTCCACTTGGGTAGGTACTTTTTCGAGAGGCGGTGTTCCACTTTAGGTTTTGGCCTTTCGAGATGCACAGGAGGATGCTTTGGTTTTTAGTGTCCAAGATGGTGGCAGATTGCTCAGGTCCACAGAGGACATCTTGCTTGAGTCTGCTTTTCAACCTATCAGGGTTGTAGGCCTTTTGGTGCAGGGATCAGATTCAGAGTGGTTCCTAGACCCAGACCCCCGGCTACTCTCCACTGGGTCTTGGAGGCTCTGGCTCTATGGGGGAGTTTCCATCAGGTCTTTGCAGTGGGACCTTGGAGAGTGGGAGTGGATTGACGCAGGGCATTGAGAGAAGAGCATCCCCTTCTTTTGTTACATGGTCAGTACTGCCAGGACATATCAGCTCAGTAGTAGAGGTTGGAGACCTTCCAGAGTTCCTCATTGGGAGACATTTGATATCACTGCGGATCTGCAGAGGTGCTTCTAGAGGAGACTCTGGAAATCCCACAGGAATAGAAAGATCACTACTTCTTTTGGCTTTCTATCCATGGTGGGATTGCAGTGAACCTTTGGAGGTCCAGGTTCGGAGCCGATCCTACTTGCCCTCGATGCCTCTCTGCTTTAGAGACTATTCAGCATTGCTTATGGGATTGCAAATAGGCGAGGATGATTTGGATGGGGGTAGCCAGGATTTTCAATCACTTTGCCCACTCCCCATTTTTTATGACATGGGGTTCAATGGCTTGGCTTTCTCTTACAGGACCTCAGGTTTTTTAAGAGAGATTTGACTCCTCTCAGGCCATTTTGATTCGACGTCATCGGACTGAGTCTTGTTCGTTGGATGTGGTAGCACACCTTCCTTTTACAGCAGTAAATGCCTCTGTGGATACTTCTTGGGAGATTCTAGCGAGCATAGCATCCTAGCATATGTGGAGAGCCAGATGCACAGAGGCTTTGGAGGGTACTCAGGTTCATCCCTCGCACACATTGGCTAGTATCTGGACAGACACCGTACATACTTTGATGGCCATATGGACAGGTATGCAGGGAGACTCCCGTGCAGCCTCAGCTAGGAGGGCTTCTTTCTTCAGGGAATGGAAGGATTCTCCTTTCTTCTCTGAGACTACTACAGGGTTGAAGTGGCACTTTCAGCCTCAGCCTTGGTTGTTTTCCACCTCACTCTGAGGGGATTTTTTATTTATCCTTATGATTTCATGATGTATTCTGCTTTGAGCTTGCTCTCGCGGGTTTTTTCTCTTACTTAATAGAAGTCTTTTTCTTGGAAAAAGAAAAAACCACTACTCTGAATGCAAGGTCAAGTTTGACGGAACTCCAAAAAATGAGTTTCCTTCTGATGCTCTCCAACATGGGAGCAAACTACTATGCTAAAGAGATGCCCACCCCAACTTGGCATGCTAGGTACCTGATGGAAACACCCCTCTAAATCCATGTGAATCCTATGTCAATCCCCCAGTCTGGAGTGTCCTCACCAAAAGCCATTGGATTTGTTACAATTAGTATGGGCCCCTGCTGTGCAATGCAAAACAAATCGAAGGCTATTATGAAAGAGGTGAGTGTATGTGGTGTGGCATCCAAAAAAACAGCCGTATCATTTGCCAACTCACTATTAAAAAGCTCATCCTCCTGCCTCAACAGAAGGCGCAGCCCCTATGATATCAGCTTGAGCTCTAAGGTAGTAGCTCATAGCTTCAGCCACAAATCAAAAGAGAAAGGGGGCTAAAGGGCATCCCTAATGGACCAATTTGGTAATCTGAAATCTGTCTCCCCTAACTCCACCAATGAGAACCTGGGGCTGATCTATGGAGAGATGACACCCCTTTGATCCATGCATCTGTGAATCCAAAGCGAGAGAGGGTACCCTCTAGAAAACCCCAGTCTACTCTATCATAAGCTTTCTCAAAGTCCAGGAGTAGAATGGCAAACCTATGGCCATTAGGTATGGCCCATTCAGAAGCCTCCCAAAATGAGAAAATATTATTGAAGATGCTCCTGCCATGCACAAAACCGGTCCGAGTATCATGTATAAGATCTAGAAGAAAGGGCTGCAAACGTAGGCTTATTGCTTTTTCCAAGATTTTGTACAAAGTGCCATCAAAGTGATTGGTGTCCACTGCGACACTAAATTCCTGCAACCCCTTTAGGGATAAGATAAATGAGGCCCTCAGCAAGTGAGTCTGGCATCTCACCCGAGTCCCAAACACCTTGCAGGGCTGAGATAATGTGATCCCCAATCTGATCCCAAAATAAAATAAAGAAAGAGGGTGTAAGGCCATCTAAACTAGGACACTTGCCCTTGTGAAGAGCAGAGAGAGCAGTCTTGAACTCTATGTTGATGAATGGTGCATCAAGTGAGACTATCATATCTCATGTCACCAACATACGTAAATGTTGCCAAATAATACCTGAAGGCACATGATGGAGAGGGAGAGAGAAAGAAAGAAAGAAAGAAATTTTATTAAAGGTCCACGGAAGGCCATACATGGCCTATGGGACACAAAATCATCCGAAAGGAAAATACATCATCAACGATGCACCAACTAGGTGGCCTCATCGTAATACAGCTAAGATGCCAAAAATGGCTACAAAAATCCTAGATACAAAATGAAATGAAATAGAGTACCAAAAATGCCTAGATACAAAATGTAAAATATGAAATATGCGGAACATCGTCTTCCCTAAGGGGTCTGTGATCCAAAGAAATGATGGAAGTCATGGCCATCGACCATGCCTCCTGCCATGAGTGTGAAGATCTGGGCAAGTGTCAAGTGGGCTGCTGGCGGTGCCAAGTCTCCATGGAGCAATCTCCTCCGGAAAATCTGCCATCATCCTCCATCGTCTAGAAATAAAGCGACGGGTACGGCCTCTGTGTAAGATCATCCTGCGGTGCTGCCGGATCATGTCATATGTACATCCTCGGGGTGGAACCATTGGTGCTCTCTCGCAAGATGGGCTATCTCTGTGCTCATGGTCCTGTGCCTCGTCCTGCTCCTCATGAATAACCAGGTCTCTGGCAGGGATGCGACGGTGCTCTCTGAGGAATCTCTCTCTGTATCTGGTGATCTCCCTGATGAACAACACTAAGCAATACTGATCCTCATACTCCATAATCCGAGAGAGAGGTCCAAATCCGTGCCCAAATAAACAAAGTGCTCCTCAGTCTCCACCTCCCCCATAGTGCAACAAGGGCATATCCTAGTCTCTCGCCTGGGTCTACGTCCGGGAGCTGTACGACGCATCCTGCCGGCCTCAACGTCTAATCTGTGGGAAGATACCCTGAGCTGGCCCAAGGCAATCCTGAGTGAGTGCGACATATGAACGCCTATATATCCTGGGGATATGATGAAGCCATCCTCTGAAATCCTGAGAAAATGGTCACGATATGTGGCCATCTTCGTAGGAAGCTCCGTGGGATGAACCCAAGTGCGAAACGTGTGTAGCTGCAACAAATCTGCCCTGATAACCTGACTGAGCTCATGTCGATGAGAGGGAGGCGAGGGGCATCTATGCTATATCGAAATGGTGGCAGCCTATCCATATCCAAGCCCAACGAGGTGAGCCATGTGGAGAGTGTGTGGTACCAACAAAAAGTATGACCTCTCTCCGCTAACATCCGCGAGGATGTCAGCGCTAGCCACGGTAATCGTGCTCTCCCTGCTGCTGAGTCTCCGAGCGTCCTGATCCTATCCAAGTATGTAACTGACTGAAATGCTGCATCTAGCGCTAGGGGTGTAGCTCCGAACTCTGCGAGCATAATCTGATGCGGTACCGTGGGCTTCGCTCTGATCAATTTGGAGAACATGATGATCTGTAACCTCTCTACTCGTCTCCAATCTGCAACACTGAGTTCTCCTGCCCAAAAGGGGCTAGCATACATGGCTGCATGTCTCACAAGCATATTGAAAAGTAAGGACTTTGTGTCGGGATGCTGAAAATGTGACTGTGCACACTGCCTTTCGAGAAGAGCCAAGGCGGCATATCCTCTACTGATCCTATCTCGTGCTGCATGCGTCATGGTGAAGACTCGACCTCTAAATGTGGCACCCAAATATGTATACTCCCTGACTAGCTCCACCTCCTGCCCATCAAATGTGAAAGAGAACTCGCCTCTCCTATAAACCTGGTATGACGTGTTGAAGACCATGACTTTGGTCTTCCCAAGGTTTACAGACAACCCTCTGTCCTGACAAAAGCTGTGGAGTGCATGGAGATGTGCCTGTAAACCCTGCTGGGAGGAAGAAATAAGAACCGCGTCATCTACATAGAGGAGAATCGGTATCGTGGATCCTACCAGTAAAGAACCTGTACCACCCATCGTCTGTATGTACATCTCTAACTCATCGATATAGAGACCAAAGAGTGTCGGAGACAAAGGACACCCCTGCTTCACCCCTATCGTACCCCTATCGTACTGCATACTTCCCCCGACAGCCCTGCCCGTGTCGTGACTGTACCTGTGACTCTCTCATACAAGGCCATGATCGCCCATTGAACCTCCCCACCGAATCCCAAGTCACAAAGTCGCTGGAAGAGTCTGAAACGCGGCACAGTGTCAAATGCCTTTCTGAAGTCCACAAAGCAACAATAGAGCCGCTGCTTACGTGACTTCGCCTCCTCAATCAAAGCCCTGAGTGTGAAGATATGATCTAGAGTCGAGTGCTCTGCACGAAATCCTGCCTGCACTCTAGCTCTCATACCTGTCGCCTTGGCATGGTCATTTATATGTCCTTCTAGAATGATCGCATAAATCTTGGCCATGACATGGCCAATCATAATGGTCCTATAGTTCGACGCCTCCAAAGGATCCCTCGACTTGTGTATGGGTACTATAGTATTTTCTAGCCAACTAGGTGGAAGACCTGTACAAATGGACTCGTTAAAAAGATGGGAGAGGACTGTAGCTAAGGCATCAATCCCATGGATTACGTACTCCGCTTGCAATCCATCATGGTCCTTAGCTCTCCAAGTCTTCAAACAATGAACTGCTGCTCGGACACTACTGGATGAGAATAAGGCAGAGGAGGTGGGTCTAGGCACATGGGATAAGTCGATCTGTGGCTGGTTTGGAATATCATATAAAGTGGAAGTATAGGCAAGCCAAGCATGCGGGTCTGTAAGAGGAGTTTGAGATTTCAAGCGAAGGAATTTCTGCCAGAATTCCTTGGAATCACAGCTGAAAAGTAAACTTCTCAGCTCCTCCTCATTCCGGGCTAGAAATTGGTGCTTTTTGCGTCGCACCAAACGCTTGTAACTCTTGTTGGTCTCAATGAGGAGGGGAGACTTCTCCTGTGTCTCAAGGCGAAGCTTCCTGTGGAGTTCTTTACACTCCTCATCATACCATCCATTACAAGGCACAAGACTGACTGGTGGAGGACCGGATGTGTGGCAAGTGACGGGGAAGGACTTGTGGGCTGCCCAGATGATGGAGGTATGTACAAGGTCCCACCGATCCTGTGTGGAGGGTAGGGCATCAAGAAGGTGCGGATGGAGAAGACTACTCAGGTGCTGGTTATAAATATCATCGAACTGGTGGTCAAAATGAACCTCATAGTATGGCTTATGCTCATGATGTCTAGAAGGGGGGGCATGAGGAATCTGGGTAAGAATAAAGTGCAGACGTGCATGATCGGTTGAAGGCATAAGAGGGTCGACTGTGAGGTTATGTACAAAAGGGATTAAAGTCGGGGGACCCAAGACGTAATCAATGACGCTCGTACCACCACCCGCGAAGGGAAAACATGTGGCTGTGGATGAATGCGGCCACTGTTGAAGTCCATTATAAATGACCATGCCATGCGATGAGAGAAGCTCCAATAGGCGATGTCCCTGATCTGTCACCTCTACCCCTCTATCCGAAGATAAGCGTGGAAAACTCTCATCTGGGGCAGCTGGAACTAAGAGGGGATCCTCAGCAAAGTCCAAAATCTCTACCTGTCTATCTGATGTCCTCATGTTGAAGTCTCCTAAAAGGATGACCTCTCCGCGCGTGAGTACTCCAATACATCGGCTGACAAATCCTCAAAAGGTGACTGTCCTGGTCCATCTGAGGCATAACGAGACTGTCTCGGGGGAAAGTAGCATACTGCAATAAACAAGTCTCTGAGGGGGGGTCTCCTGATCTGTACCCAAAGATATATGGTCCGATGGTCTCTCCTCACGACTGTGAGTATCGATATGAGATGCTCTCTATAAAGAACTGCCACACCGCCAGATCCTCTGACTCCTGATCGTCTAGTCTGCTATCGAAAGACAGACTCCTAGGCATACCCTGTCACCTGCGGCAAGCCTCTCTCTGGGCTCTCATGGGTCTCTGTAAAGAAGAGGATGTCCTGATCAAAAAAGGCCTCTCGTAAGTTGCCAGGCTGAGCTGTGAGGGAACCATTACAGTTCCAAACTGCGAAACTCAAGCTATCTGGCAGGCTACGTGTCCCATAGGCCTCGTGTTGTCAACTGTGGGCTCCAGCCAGTCTAGATCGCATAGCTCCTATCAAAAGTCTGCCCTCTCTGATCACGGCCCACTTGCCCTCATGACGGGCAACATCCCTATGTGCAATGAGACGTCTATGCTCCTCCCACTGAAGAGCTGTAAGGTCCTCATCCATGTGAATCTGTGGATGGTCCCTCAATCTGGATCTCCTCCGTAATACTGCGAGACGGGCTAGGGAGAGAGGAAGAGATACTCAAAGAGAGACATAATGAAATGGAAATTAAATGACTAGAGCAATGAACCAAAATGAAAGTACTCACATGTAGACCAAAGAGCTTGTAGCTTGATACTGATTGATTGGACACTAGACAAGTACAACTCTTATATAGAGCACACACACATATGAACACCTATACATATGGGATAACTCCCAATGTGACACGTGGCATCCATTGGACATACTAGACTAGAACTCACACTAGAACACACCAAACTGACTCAACTTGGCTTCATATTCTAACATCCCCCCATGAAGCTAAGGTGAGAGACTACTGGAATGGAACCAAGGACAAAACATGATAGTGACAGGACTACTAAACTGTGCAATGTATGAACTAGACATGGCTCTCATGCCAACTCAGAGGCTGAATTCTGAGCATGGTTTAGAGGTCGGACTGAGCACTCATATGTCTTTACATCCCAAACATGACTCAGAGGCTAATGTCTCAGCGTGGATGCATGAACAACTCAAAGGTCTAGAAGACCAATGCACCAACATCCTGGAACTCATATGCCAAGCCTGTTAACTAGACCCTCTCACTACCAATATATGGCTCCCATAGTACATCCCCCTCTTGACTCCAGGGACTAACTAGGAACACGGAGTGACACACCAAACATAGAAGAGAAATACATCATTTTAGGAGGACTATCCAAGGCAGAGGACCTTTATTAACTCTTCAAACATTCTTTTTAGAGGGACTACTAAAGGCAGAGAACCTTTAACTCCAAGACGGTATCTGGGTGTGTCTGTAAAACTCTGTCTGAGTCAATAAGCTGTGAAACGCTCTCCCTACTATATATGGGGCCAAAAGTAGAGAAGAACTGCTTGCTGACCCTACCTCCCATCCAGGTCCAAAATGACTCTCTGGCATGAAAGGCATACTCTACTCTATGATCCAACAATGATTGCTATCGAGCCCTTGCTGCAGCAAGGTGCTCCTGAACCCAAGAATCTATAGGCCTCTTTTTCTCTTCCCTATAAAGAGCATCCAACTGCTGGCAAATACCTATCTCTTGCCTAAGAATCTCACCTCTCCTGAACCAAGCAACTCAGTGATAAAAGTCGCTAATATTTGAGAGGGTTGCTGCTATATTTGACAGGGAAAGCAGCCCATCGTACATGTGAGAAACCCAAGTCTGCAGAAGTGCCTCTGTGAGGCCCTCCTTTGCGAAGAATGAATCTAGAATCTTGATACTGGCAGAGCGACTCCTCACATGAGGATTTGAAACATACAAAACAACTGGAAAATGATCTGAAGTGGGCACCCCGGGTGTAATGCATATGGTCCCACCTTTGTCCAGAGCCCATGTCTAGAGCCCAATCATCCACATAGAATCTATCAATCCGTGCATGGATAGGCATCTTCACCCTCTTGTTCAACCAAGAAAATAGTAGTAAAAGTGGCTGAGTGTGAAAAGCATCATCATGCCAAGCATCTTTGCCACTGTATTGAAAAAGGAAGGCATCCCATCGTGCTCTCTCTAGGAAATGTAAGCCACCTTCCCTACTAGCTCTTTTGTCTGTGGGCATTTCAACCACATTGACAAGACTCTGCAATGCTTGACCAAGAAAGCAGCTCTTTCTAGAAAAGGACATGGTCTCCTCTTAAATTGGGGGCATAAAGGTTTAAGAAACCGACCTTATGACCACCAATCAAAAGAATGACCCACTAAGATCTAGAGGGAACTATGATCCCATGCCCAATCACCAAGGGTAGCATAGAAGAAGAAACAGAAATACAAGTACCTCCCCTGGCGCCCAAGGTAGGTGACTAAAAACTATGTTTTGAAAGAAGCTTACCCGACTTGGCACAATCCCTAACATCCAGTTTGTGTTCTTGAATCATGAGGACATCAATGGGGCCCCCAATAACACCTGGATGAAGTTGGTTACGAATCAGCTTCCTACAGCAGCGGTGAGGTACACCTCCAAGGCCCTGAACATTCCAACTACAATCCTCATCGACGAGAGGAAGAGGCCGAATGAAAAACTCTACCCGACCTAGTAGTGGAGATATCCCTCTCGTGGGAAAAGTTCCTCCTATCAAGAGGAGGGAAGTCAACCGGAAAAAGTACTCCCACACCTGCAGAGGGGGAAGCTCTTTCCATGGTGCTCTGAATGAAGTGGTCCCCAAGGGTAGAGGGTACAAAATCCTCCTCTAAATCAATCTCTACCATGTCTGCCAGAACTGCAAAGGAATTCTTGAAGGATGCTCTTGGCATAGGTGTGCGGAGGATCCCTACGAATGAAGGAGTGGAATCAATAATCCCCTTGCCTTTGTCAAGAGGTGAAAAAGTAGGAACAAGAGGGAAGGGGGGGCTGCTGCTACTGCTGATAGATCTCTTCCAAAATAGTAGCACTAGCCTTGAGTATAGCAAGAGCTTCAGCAAAGGCTTGCTCCCTAGGAGAGAGCTTCTTCACATGAACATTTGCAGAGATAGGAGCAACCTCATCAGCACAAGAAACTAAAACAGGTATATCTCCTGCCTGTAAGGGAGGGTCCGTGGCACCATCAGTAGCCTCCACATGTGGAGCTAGCTCAACAACTCTGACTAGCACCCAATGGGGGATGACTGAAACAAGACGTGCTGAAGGTCCCATACGCACTGTCGAAGGTCCAGGATGAGAGGCTGTAGCCAACGGTTCTGGGCGAGAGGTGGAAGGTCCAACAGCTCGAGAAGTAGTAGGAAAGCGGCTCAAATGGAAGATAAGAGTGGATGGTACACTTGAGGGAGGCCGGGGAATCTGAGGAAGAGTGAAAATGTCTGGCCATCCTCCTCCATAGGGTCAAAGCCCAACGAGAAAGGTGTCAAGAAGATGCTCCTGGAGCTAAGTGCCAAAGGACTGGACTGAAGCACTGTATCTGTTGCATCGAGGGAATCAAAAACAATATGAAAGGACCTCGACCAAGCAGACAAACATTTGTGAGGTGCCCTGTGAGGCCTTCAGGTAAAGCGGCGAGCATCCCTGGCCTATAATTTAGAAGGGTGGTACCCATGTATGCGAGCAAAGAGCAAAGTGGACCTCTCCTGCTCTGTATCTTTTTTGAGTTGCTGCAGCTCATCGTCTTTTGAGAATGTGATGGTTTTCGCGGCCCATGGAAGCGCGCGAGGATTGGCTGAAGGCTGAGCCATTGCCAATCGAGATGGTAAGACCGACTCGAGCACAATGGGATCCTTCTGCAAAGAAGCTAACTGGGGGGGGGGGCAGAAACGCCGCCAAGAGGGGGCGGGAGAGGCTGAAGGTTGAAGGAGGAGGAGGAGGAGGAGGGGCAAGGAGAGGCCGGGGGGGGGGGGGAGGTTAGGCTGAAGGGGGAGAGGGGAAGGCTAAGTCGGGGGGCAGAGGAGGCGGGGGGGGGGGAGGAGGGGCAAGGGGCTAAGGTAGGGGGAAGAGGAGACGGGGGGAAGAGGAGGGGAGCAGTAGGCTGAAGGGGGGGGAAGAGGAAGCGGGGTAGGCTGAGCCAGGGGGAAGAGGAGGTAGGGGGGAAGGCTGAAGTGGGGGGAGGGAGGGCTGAGGCAGGGGGGGAGGGTAGAGGAGGGGGGGGGAGGGAGGGAAGAGGTGGGGGTAGGGGAGGCTGGAGAGGCGGGGAGAGAGGGAGGAGAGGGCAGGAGGGAGACGGGGCTGAGAGAGAGGAGAGGGCGGAAGGGAGACAGGGCTGAGAAAGAAAGAAAGAAATTTTATTAAAGGTCCACGGAGAGAGAGGAGAGGGAGGAGGAGGGGGCTGAGGGAGAGGCTAGGCTGAGAGGAGGGATGGGCAGTTCGTGCAGGGAGGAGCAGCAGCTCAAGTGTGCAACATGGTTTTGGTGTTTAGGAATGGTGTGAGCTGAAAAAAGGTGGAAAAGCCTGTCCTAGCCAATTTGAAGTCTTGTTCCTTCATGATATACTAACCACTCGCCATTCTTTTGGGACAGAGCCCATCCCAGGATCTCATGTGCTTGTATGAGGTTCCCTTGAGACCGCTTTCTCTTCCCAAGATGTGTCTACAGAAGCGTGGGGAGCTCTAAATGGAGTAAGCGGAACATCCCGGAAGGAGCATGACTCTACAAGGTGTTGTCGAACAAAGAAAGCTGTCCATGTCATGTCCCTCGAAGAAATCCTGTGGACTAATGAGTGACAACCAAGCAACTGATCCCCAGGTCATGAAAAAGGATGCTCTATGAAAAATGCAAAGTATCTGAAAGAGGTGAGTGTCTGTGGAGTGGCGTCCAAAAAAATAGCTGTGTCATCTACTAGCTCACTATCCAGCAACTCGTCTTCCTGTATCAACAGAAGTCTCAGCCCAAAAATATCAGCTTGAGCTATAATATAGAGGCTCATTGCTTCAGCCACAAATAAGAATAGAAAGGGGGCTAGAGGGCATCCCTGTCGGTTTGATCTGGAAATCTGAAATCTGTCTCCCCTGACTCCACCAATGAGTACCTGGCTATGGGCTGACTTGTAAAGAGCAGAAACCCCTCTAATCCACAGATCTGAAAATCCAAAGCGAAGAAGGGTTCCCTCAAGAAAACCTCAATCTACCCTGTCATATGCTTTTTCAAAATCTAGGAGTAGAATTGCCAGTCTATGGCCCTCATACATAGCCCACTCAGAAGACTCCCAAAATGAGAATATGTTATCAAAAATGCTTCTGCCATGGACAAAGCCTGCTTGCGTGTCATGTATAAGATCTGGCAGGATGGGCTGCAATCGCAGGCTAATGGTTTTCGCCAAGATCTTATACAAAGTGCCCAGTAAGGTGATCGGTCTCCACTAAGACACTAAATTTCTGCAACCTCCTTTTGGGATAAGATGAATGAGACCCTCCAAGAGTGAGTACGGCATCTCACCCGAGTTCTAAACACCCTGCAGGGCTGAGGTGATGTAATCCCCAATCTGATCCAAAAAAAAAAAAAAAGGTGTAAGTCCATCTGACCCTGGACAACTACCCTTATGCAGGGCAGTAAGAGTAGTAGTCCTGAACTCTATGTTGGTGAAGCGTGCATCAAGTGAGGCTCTCATACCTCGATACACCAACATAGGAATATGCTGCCAAACAACCTGTTGGAACTGTGGGGAGACACGAAGTGGATAAGAACACGAGAGTGTAGTCCACACACAAAGCTCCACTGAATAGTTCAACAATGAAAGTACAAGACTTGGGATATATATGAAACCAAAGTATAAAGTGAAAACCCTAGACTAGATCAACTTAGACCAAAGTCTAGCCTACAATACCATACCATTGTATGTTCTATCAAATCCCCCCTCAATGGTATGGCTGAAGTACTCTGGAAACTCTTCTGAAGTACCTAGGGTACCTAAAGTACCATGGTTGCACAAATTCATCCAACAGGATATAGCAACCTATGGGAGTACTACAAGAAAAACAATGTCATTTTACAACCCCCCTTGACATTGTTGTAATGTCTCTGATTCCCAAGCCTGTTTGATGCTGTACAAATACGTCTGCTGAGAGGCTCTTAGTGAAGATATCTACCTCATTGTCCTCAGATGGACAATAGACGAGGCTAATGATGCCATCTGCTATACAATCCCATATAAAGTGATAGTGGTTTTCCACATGTTTCATGCGAGCATGAAAAACAGGATTGTTACCAATCTTTATGCAACTCTGACTGTCACACAAGATAGAGGTGGCCTGATCATCTTGTGAATGATGCAAGTCATAAAGCAGCTTCCTTAGCCATATGCATTCTGTAGTAGCTGCATTTGCTGCCTTATACTCCGCTTCACTAGAAGAAAGAGAGACCCTGGCCTGCTTCTTACTTAACCAAGATATGCATGCGGAACCCAAAGAGAAACAGTAGCCAAAAATCAATTTTCTATCATCAATGTCCCCTGACCAATCAGAATTTGTGAAGCCACATAGATCAAGATCACAAGCATTGGTATAATGCATCCCAAGAGTAATAGTGCCATGCACATATCTGAGAACACGCTTGGCAACATTCGAATGAGTGATAGTGGGACAATGCATAAACTGACTCAATACTCCTGTAGCATAAGCAATATCAGGCCTTGTGGAACACAAATAGATAAGACTCCCCACCAACTGTCTGTACAAAGTGCCATCAAACTTTTTAGCCTTATCATACTTAGACAGTTTGAGACCCTTCTCAAGAG
The DNA here is from genome assembly GCF_047967505.1 of Dipteris shenzhenensis. Classification (NCBI taxonomy): domain Eukaryota; kingdom Viridiplantae; phylum Streptophyta; class Polypodiopsida; order Gleicheniales; family Dipteridaceae; genus Dipteris; species Dipteris shenzhenensis. The sequence goes on from NC_141611.1 coordinate 36,500,327, forward strand.
GTGTAGCTGTAGGCTTACTATTCTCCATGTGAAATCTCTGTAATATACTTATGGCATACTTAGTTTGGGACATGAAAATACCATCTTGAGTTTGCCAAAACTCAATGCCCAAACAATAGTGCAGTAAACCCAAGTCTATCATATCAAGTGACCGAGACAAAGCTGATTTTACTGATGGAATATTTCCCTCATCATTGCCAGTAAGCATGATATCATCCACATAAAGAATAAGAATGATGATTTCTGATTTTTCTTGAAGCACATAGAGATTTGGCTCAGTATGAGTGCTAACAAAGCCCTGTGATAACAAGAACTGATGGATTTTATGGTACCAAGCCCGAGGTGCTTGTTTCAGCCCATATAAAGCTTTGCGAAGCTTGCATACCTTTTGTTCCTGTCCCTTAACCACAAAACCTTGGGGCTGCTGCACATAGACCTCTTCCTTTAGGTCTCCATTCAAGAAGGCCGTCTTCACATCCATCTGATAAACAAGCCAACCGTAACTTGCAGCAAGAGAAATGACAGTCCGAATGGTTGTCATCTTGGCTACAGGAGAAAAAGTCTCCTCATAGTCAATTCCTTCCTCTTGACTATCCCTTGGCAACTAAACGGGCTTTATGTTTCCCAACAGTGCCATGAGAATGATATTTCAACTTATAAATCCACTTGGTGCCAACTACATTCTTCCCAATAGGGAGATCGACCAATTCCCAAGTGGCATTCTTTTCAATGGACTGAATTTCAGATTTCATAGCATCTTCCCATAATGGGTGTCCCTGAGCATCCTCAAAACACTGAGGTTCAATTTCAGCTTCCATAACTATGCTCATCAAGGCATAATTGACCTGATTTTGTGCTTGCCTTGTACTAGACCTTGTTCTCCCCAACACAGGCTGATTTTGTGCATCCTGAATGGTAGCCTGAGCCCATCTAGGAAGGGGCTGACTAGCTGCAGCAGGCTGAGACTGATCTGCAAATTTTACCTTTCATACACAATAGGTTGATTTTCATTGACTACCTTTCTCCAGATGTAGTGGAGGAAGAACTTGGTGTGTTAGACACATGTGATGTCATATCATCTAACTCAAAATGAACAATATCCAAAGGTGTAGTGCCCTCAATGGGCATATGTAAATCATTAGGCATAAAGCAATCATTTTCATTGAAAGCAACATCTTTGCTTATGATAATTTTCCGTGTTTCAGGATTGTAAAGCCTATAGCCCTTGTTTTCAGTACTATAACCCACAAATATGCATTTGATTCCCTTATCATCAAGCTTGAATCTGTGTTGATCTGGTACTAATGCATATGCCACTGGTCCAAAAATTCTGAAGTGGCTAGCCTTTGGCTTATATCCATAGAATGCCTCAAACGGAGTCCGATTCACCAATGCTTTAGTTGGACATCTATTTTGGATTATGTGGCTGTAACTACAGCCTCACCCCAAAATACTTTAGGCATCTTTTTGTAGCTCAGCATGCATCTGGTCATCTCCATAAGAGTCCTATTCTTTCTTTCAGCAACATTATTTTGAGCTAGTGTGTAAGGGCATGTCTTCTGATGATGAATCCCGTGATGAGCCAGATAATTCTTATAGGCATGAGACATGTACTCCCCTCCTCTATCTGTTGTGAGTGTTTTGATCTTGGCATTAGTTTGGTTCTCAACAAGTGCTTTGAACTCCTGAAACCAATGAAACACCTCAGATTTCTCTTTCATGAGAAAAATCCATGTAAATCTGGAGTAATCATCAATAAAAGACACACATCAATTTGCCCCTTCAAATAGGACTCCAATATTGCACAAATACCTTCATATAATTAGTGGATGCCTTTTCTGTGTCCACATCTGACAATGAAACACCTTGCCAAATGGGGTATATATCGTCACTCAGCCTAACCAAAATGAAATCATTTTGTTTCACATCCACCCCTGGTTTTCCGCAACTCTGTAACATACCAAACATCATGAATATACTTGACTTTGCCATTATCAAGCTTAATGGAAATATGTCCCACTCCTGTAATGTCTTGAGAAGCATCATTGGCACAAGTAACCTGCCGCCCATACATAGGTTTGATGCTCTCAAACCACTCCTTATGAGGAGTCATATGCTGTGAAGCACCACTATCCAAATACCAATTCTCATTGACATTAAGTGAATAGGCATCACCATTATTGCTATGAGCAATAGCATGATCACAATCACAATCCCCCCTGGAAGATATCTCAGAGAGTGTGGCTGCAAATACAAAACTGATCATCTTGAGCAAAGTGTGCATGTGAGCCAGATGCATTGTTCTCAGTATGAGCCACAAAATTACTGTTTGACTTGCCTTGCCTCTTCTTCTCATTTGCAATGCGTTTCTGACATTCTAGAATGTAATGGCCTGGCTTCTTGCAGTAATTGCATCTTTGCTTTTTCACCTTAGCATCTTTGCTTGATCCGGCATTATTGGTACTATTATTTGCCCCTTGTGGTTGGTTATTTTTAGGCTTATATTTCTGAAATTCTCCTCTCTCCCCAGTGGCTAGAGCTTGCTCACTGCCATGAGAGCCACGAGAAAAATTATGAGCTCTTTCTTCTTCCTGCAATAACAAACCAACCAATTCTTCAAAAGAAATAGATGCAGCCCTGAGAGTGATGCTCAATGATGTAGCAAATGTACTATATGAAGGAGCAAGACTATTAAGAGTGATAGAGACCAATCTCTTCTCTTCAATCTCCTCATCAACATTTGCAAGCTGATCTCGCAAATCTGTAATTTTTGCTACATGCTCTGTGATGGTTTGACCATCAGTCATTTTCAGATCCTTAAGCTAATTGTTGAGTGCAATCACCCTGGCCATATTCTTAACATTATGCATACGGGACAACTTGTCCCAAGCATCCTAAGAAGAAGTACAAGACTTAATAGTCTTCATGATGTGCCTCTTCACTGACAAGGAAATCAAAGAAAGTGCTTCAGCATTGCGACAGTCAAACTTCTTTTGCTCCTCAGAAAGAGGATGAGATGAACTAGCAATAGAACCTTGACTACTAGGAGTACTAGGAGTAGTCAAAGGCCTAATTTCATCTCCACTAACAATATCCCAAAGGCCTTTTCCAACCAAAATATTCCTCAGCATAAAAGACCACAAGGCATAGTTTGATCCATCCAACTTATCCGCTTTAGTCAGGGTGCCAAAATTCTCAGAAAGAGACATGATTGCACTTCACAAGTAACCTGAAAATAAAATGCAAATATAGATAGCAAATCTGCCCCAAAGGTGTTGTCACAAAGCACAATTCCTTTCCGGAATCACAAGGCAAAATGGGCAATAGTATTTGCTCTGTAAGTATTATCAAATTTCAGCCTAACAAAAGCTTGATAAGCATCAACCAAAGGTATAAAATCTGAAGAAAATGTTTGCTTAAAAGGCATCCAATGATAGCATTCACTGTTAGCCAACCTTTGGCTCAATATGCATCCGATAACTTGCACCCAATTCTGATTTTTGTCTGCTGCATGTAAAATATCACAAGAAAAGTGATCCCCCCGTCCCAAATAGCTTCAAGATGACTCCAGAAAGAAGTCGACCAGATTATGGGGAGCTGAAACAGTCCAAAATCAGCAACAAAACTACAAGGAATGAGGTCGCCCAGCCTAGATGGTCCTCGTGGAGAAATGCGAACTGAAAATAGGCTGGAAACTGATGAAAGAAAGCAAGGAAATGCCAGATCTGAAGTTGTCCAGGGATAGGATGCTCCAAGGAGCAGTTCGAGCTGATGTAGGGGCTGGAAACTGACAAAATCAGCAGCAAAAGTGCCCAGAATGAGGTCGCCCAGCCCAGATGGAGCTCCTTAAAATAGGCGACTGGAAAAAAATGCTGTAAATCAGCAAGTGGAGCTGATTTTGAGGATGTCTAGCTGCAAAATATCCCAAAAACAGCAAGTCTGTAGTCGCCTAGGTCTAGTAGTGACCCTGGTGAAGGCGCCCAACTACAGGAGACCTCCAGAAAGCTGCTACAGGCAAAAACGAGTTGGCTTGACTGATTTCTTCGCAACAGAAGTGACTCTTTGCGAGAGAACTAAAACCCGGGAGTGGTAGAAGCACGGGAAGCAATGCGGGAGCCAAGCTGTGATACCAATTGTTGGAACTGTGGGGAGACACGAAGTGGATAAAGAACACAAGAGTGTAGTCCACACACAAAGCTCCACTGAATAGTTCAACAATAGAAGTACAAGACTTGGGATATATATGAAACCCAAGTATAAAGTGAAAACCCTAGACTAGAATAACTTAGACCAAGTCTAGCCTACAATACCATACCATTGTATGTTCTATCACAACCTGTCTAGCATCATCTCTGGCTTGTGAATTAGGATCTGCAGTCAGAAGGGAGGCATAGTAATCTGAAGCAATCTGCGTGACGGCATCTGGATGTGTCTGAAGTACCCCGTCTGAGTCAACAAGCTGCGAAACAATCTCTCTACTATGTCTAGGGCCAAGAGTAGAGAAGAATTGCTTGTTAACTCTACTTCCGATCTGTGTCTAGAAAGACTCTTTGGTGTGAAAGGCATACTCTGCTCTCTGATCTAAAAGTGTCTGTTGATGAGCCCTTGTTGTAGCAAGGCGCTACTGAATCCAAGCATCTGTAGGCCATTTTTGCTCTTCTCTCTGCAGAGCTGCCAGATGGTGGCGAATGGCAATCTCTCACCTGCGAATCTCATCTCTCTTGATACTAGCAACAGAATGATAAAAGCTGCTAATGTCAGTGAGGGCTGCAGTCACATCTGACGGGGACAACTAACCACCCTGCAGGTGAGAAACCCAAATCCGTACTGCCTCTGTGAGGCCCTCCTCTGCATAGAAGGCATCTGGAATCCTGATACTGGTAGAGCTGCTGCCTCTAGCCCGAGGCTCTGAAACCACCAAAACAACCGAAAAATGATCTGAAGTGGATACCCCAGTGCTGATGCATACTATCCCACCTCTGTCCAATGCCCAATCATCCGCATAAAATATGTCAATCTGTGCATGGATAGACATCCTTACTCTCCTATTCAACCAAGAAAACAGAAGAGACTATGGCTGGTGTGAAAAGCATCATCATACCAAACATCTCTGCCACTGAACTAAAAAAGGAAGGCATCCCATGCTGCTCTCTCAAGGGAGTGAATGCCACCTTCCCTACCCCCTATTTTGTCTGAAGGCATCTCAACCATGATGAAATCACCTCCAATAATTCAAGAATCTACAATATAGGACCAAGAGAGCAACTCCTTCCAAAGGAGGACACAATCCCCTCTCAAGTTGGGTGCATAAAGGTTAAGAAAGCCAACCTTACGCCCACCAATCAGCAAAATAACCCACTGTGCTCTGGAGGGGGCTATGACTCCGTGTCCAATGACCAAGGGAAGTATTGAAGAAGAGATAGAAATGCAAATGCCTCCCCCGGTGCCCAAGGCAGGTGACCAAAAAGTATGGCCATAAAGAAGCTTACCTGACTTGGCACAATCTCTACCATCCAGCTTATGCTCCTGGAGCATAAGGATATCAATGGGACCACCTGAAACACCTGGATGGAGTTGGTTACTAATCAGCTACCTACGGCGGCGATGAAGTATACCACTGAGGCCTTGAACGTTCCAACTAACGATCCTCATCGACGGGAGGAGGAGGCTGAGTGAAAGCCCTACCCGACCTAGTGGTGGAGAAAATCCTCTCTTGTGAAAGAGTCCTCCTATCAAGGGGAGGGAAATCAACTGGTGAAAGAAACTCCACTCCAGTAGATGGGGCAATTTGAGACGGGCTGAAGTAAAGATCCATTTGATGCTGTCCATCCAATCTCCCCCATGAGATGGAGTACAAGATTGAATGATGCGTGAGAAGAAATCTTTCCAAGTCTCCTGTCTAGGCATCAATACACGTACTACAAACTTACAGAGCAAGTCTATACACTGCAAGTTCAGGTCAATAATATTGAGACCTCCTTCTCCTGTGAGGAGAATGAGGGTCTCCCAAGCCACCCTGGCTACAACATCTGAGGTGCCATCTAAACCGCTCCATAAGAAGTTCCTAATAGGTCTCATGAGCTGAGCGATACAACCTCTAGTCCTGCACCAACAAGAGCAAACAAACCAGGCAGTGGCCAATAATACCTGGTTCACAACCACAACTCTGGATGCAAGGTCAAGTCTAGCAGAACTCCAAAAGATGAGCTTCCTTCTAATACTCTCTAACACAGGGACAAACTACTGTGCTCGAGAGATGCCCACCCCAACCTGACTTCCTAGATATTTGATGGAAACACCCCTCTGAATCCAAGTGAACCCTATGTCATTCCCCCATTCTGGAGTGTCCTCATCACTGATCTAAAAGCCATTGGATTTGTTCCAATTAATGTGTGCACCTACTGCAATGTAAAACAAATCCAATGCCGTCCTGAATGAGATCAGTGTCTGTGGAGTGGCATCCAAAAAAACAGCTGTATCTGCCAACTCACTATCTAAAAGCTCATACTCCTGCCTCAATGGAAGCTTGAGCCCTACAATATCAGCTTGAGCTCTAATGTAATATCTCATAGCTTCAGCCCACAAATAGGAACACAAAGGGGGCTAGAGGGCATCCCTGGCAAACTGATTTGGTAATCTCAAACGTGTCCCCCCTGACTCCACCAATAAGAACCTGGTTGTGGGCTGGTTTGTAGAGGGCTAACACCCCTTTGACCCATGCATCTGAGAAACCAAAGCGAGTAAGTGTCCCCTCTAGAAAGCCCTAGTCTACCCTGTCATAAGCTTTCTCAAAGTCCAGTAGTAGAATGGCTAGTCTATGGTCATTATTATGCTAAAGTGTTCACTATTTGTTCATATATAGATGATGTTCTCTAAAATGAGGGTTATAATGAAAAATCAGTAAGTATATGGTTCCATAAATGAGAAATTAAGAAAGAATTGTATATTCCTTTAAGAAATATACAAGCATGGTTGGTGTCAAAAATTATTGCTCAGACTTTTTTGCTCGTAGGTTTTTGCTCGGAAAGTGTGCACATCCGCCTGTCTGCAATCCCATAAACAATGCTGAATAGTCTCTGAAGCAGAGAGGCAACGGGCGCAAGTAGGGTCGGCTCTGAGCCTGGATCTCCAAAGGTTCACTGCAATCCCACCATGGATAGAGAGCCAAAAGAAGAGAACGATCTTTCTATTCCTGTAGGATTTCCAGAGTCTCCTCCAGAAGAACCTCTGTAGATCCGCAGTGATATCAAAAGTCTCCCAATGAGAAACTCTGGAAGGTCTCCAACCTCTACTACTGAGCTGAAATCTCTTGGCATTACTAACCGTGTAACGAAAGAAGGGGATGCTCTTCTCTCGATGCTCTGTGTCAATCCACTCCCACTCCAGGGTCCCATTGCAAATACCTAATGGGAACTCCCTCGTAGAGCCAAAGCCTCCAAGATCTGGTGGAGAGTAGCCGGGGGTCCGTTGAGGAACCACTCTGAATCTGATCCCTGCACCAAAAGACCTACAACCCTGATAGGCTAAAAAGCAAACTCAATCAAGATGTCCTATGTGGATCTGAGCAATCTGCCACCATCCTACACACTAAAAAATAAAGCATCCTCCTGTGCATCTTGAAATGCCAAAACCTGAAGCGAAACACCGCCTCTCATAAAAGTACCTGCCCAAGTGGAGCAAGTGTGTGGCATATCATCTGTGTCTACCCAATCCTTTGGAAGGGCTGCCTCAATCTGCAAGATTCTCCTTGCACTCCCTCTGAGATGTCCTGTCAACTGAGATTTGGTCTCCTCTAGAAGCCTGTGGAAAGCTTTCCAAGACCCCAAAGATGATGCAGGTCCCCTCTCCCACCTGGACCACTGCATGTAGATTGAGGCACCAAGTGGTCTGCCATGATCATCTATAATACTGTCATTCCACATGATGGGTTTCCTATCAAAATCACTGTTTTTGCAGCCGGTGGGAGTGGGAGGAGATTGGCTTAAGGCAGAGCCATCACCAATCGAGGTGAGTAAGGCCGACTCAAACACACGAAGAAGTTTCTTCTGCTCTAAGCTGCCCAGGAAGGAAGGAGGAGGGTGGATTGAGGAGGAGGAGGAGGGGGGGGGGGCTGAGGAGGAAACTAAGCTGCCCGGGAAGGAAGGAGGAGGGTGGATTGAGGATTGAGGAGGAGGGGGGGGGGGCTGAGGAGGAGGAGGAAGAGAGGGAGGAGGAGGGGGATGAGAGGGAGGGCTGCTGCGAAGGAGGAGGCAGGGGGGGAGGAGGAGGCGGGGAGGGAGGAGGCGGGGGAGGGCTGCCGGGAGGGAGGATGTATCCGAGAGGAGGCGGCGGGGAGAGGGAAGGTGGGGAGGGGCTGCCGAGAGAAGCAGCAGCTGGGAGGAGGCGGCTGAGAGGAGGGAGGTGGAAGGGGAGAGGAGGAGGAAGGGAGGCAAAGAGGGGGTAGGCGGAGAGGAGGAAGACGGGAGGGGGGGAGAAGGCGGGGAAGGGGGAGGAGGGAGGCGGGTAGAGGGGGAGAGCAGGTGGGGAGGGAGAGGCCGGGAGAGGGAGGCAGGGAAGGGAGGGCTGAGAGAGGGAGGGGAGGGCTGAGGGGAGAGGGCAGCTAGAGGGGGAGGAGCAGCCTGATTCTACCGCCACTATCATTCACCATCGTCCACCTGTATTTTCAGATCATGGTTCTCCCATAAGATTCTCGACTTGTTCTTACAGACTCAAAAGTCTGATTTTGTTCACCTTGCTTGGTTTGGGCTGAGATTGATGAGGCCATCCTGAGAATACACCCCCATGGGGGGAACTAGAGGTGTCTATCACACCTTCAAAAAAAGCTTCTGGTAAACTGAACCTAGGAGCAAATACATGAACTAAGAGAAGACTCCATATGTCATGAGTAACACTTGTCACAACCCATGTTGACAGTCCATTCACAATGTGTCTCAACTGCTTGACCTCCTGAATCAACAGGGTATTCTCTTGATTATTTTTTATCATGGCCTCATACATTTGCCTTTTTGAGGACCTATAGTAATAAGGGGGTCATAATCCTCAAAGGGAATCTCTGAAAAGTAAACATATTTCAGATATTGAATTGGCAGTGAATCTGGTTGATCAACTCCAATTTTCTCTCAGTAAATTTCGGTGTGTACTGTTTGACCAACAGATCCCATGCATTGTATTGCTTATGGCACAGATTGCGATGAGGATATGGAACCACGAAAGAAAGCCTAGGTGGATTCTTTGGCCTGGAACAGTGCCTCCTCAAGCATGAAGGCCTGGGGATAGGCTTGGGGCAGTTTGCACTAACCTAGAAGAGGTTACACCCTCTTGGAGCAGTCCTATGGTACCCTTAATGGAGCTGGATTATGACCTGCATGGACTTTTCCTGAGGTTCTGGCATAGTTCCACAATGAGGCTAGGGCTGGGAGAGAGGTGAAGGGGGGGGGGGGGGGGGGGATGGAGCGGGGCTGAGAGAGAGAGAGAGAGAGAGAGAGAAAGAAAAAAAGAAAGTTTATTAAAGTCTTTGGAAGACCGATGGGTCTATGAGACTGTGAAAACGTTGAAACAATGAGCTGTGATAGAGTGGAGCTACTAAACGAGCATCCACACCAATGCAGAATGCAAAAAAATGTAAAATGGCAAAACTAAGTCCTAAGTACAACATAGTCATATCTTGACTATATATATCATAACCATCATCATCGTCGGCATCATCATAACCATCATCATCATCATCGTCAGCAGCAAGACATCAAGATGGATGGGGCTGTGGAAGTGGAGGCATGAGGTCAGCAATAGAACGATGTCGCCCCCTCAAGGGTACAGTCCTAGTACGTCTCCTGGTTGTAGCTTGCATCTAACCAAGGCCACTGTGACCCCCGTCGGTCAGGCTCCGACCCTATTCGAGGAGGGGATGTCCCCAAGTATGATCTGTGAGTCAACCCTCTGTCTGAGTTGTTGGGTCACAGGCTCTAGGTCATGGTCATCTCGAGGTCTCGCCTCGTGGGGGTCTATGTGATCTGGCTAAAATAACTCCGTGATAGAGCTCTGAGAGGTATAAGTCAAGGGAGAAGTTTGCTCCTGGTCTCCGTGCTCGGAGTATCCTATTGCGGTGTCTAAGCGCCTCATGAATGAAACCCGCCAAACATCGCTGGTCTGGGTAGGAGAGGAAACGGGCCAACATCCCATAACTATCTCTGAAAAGGTAGTAGAAATGCCCTCGGATCTCATAGTAAATAGGATACCTGAAGATGAAATGCTCCTCTATCTTAATCTTCTGCATGTCACACAGTGTGCATATGCGCCTCTCCATGGGTAACCGCTCTGCTCTGCTGCTCTCATTACGAAGTCTGTGTGAAGAGACTCGGAACTGCCCAAGGGAGATCCTCAACGAGTGGGGTAGGTGAATCTACGTGTATCCTGGTATATCAATGAAACCCTCCGCCATTGCGATATGTAAGAAGTGATCTCTGTAGAAGCCCAGCTTCACTAGGAGATCACTCGGGCCCAACCAAGTCCAGAATGTGTGTAGCTGTAGTAGATCCTCACAGAGAAAGGAGCATCCATGCTGTACTGGAAAGGAGGTAGTCTGTCCATGTGGAGCCCGTGTCCTGCAAACCATCTCTCTGTGCGTGCATACCAGCACCTCAGATCTCCCCTTGCTGCAAGGGCCATAGACGAGGATAGTGCTAGCCATGGTATTCTGCTATGCCCAGATGTGTAATCCCCATACTCCTTTTTTTTTTGGGCAAAAAGAGACTTCTATTAAGTATTAAAGAAAAACCGTTAGAGCAAGTTCCATATGGGATACATCACGCAATGCACGAAAAGCTCAAGAGCCAAAAAGAAAGGATTGAGGCTGATAGTGCCATCTCAATCCGGTAGAAACCTCTAAGAAAAAGGAAGAACCTCTCCAAACTCGAAGAAATATAATCCCCATACTCCTTGACTTGGTATAGATATGTAATTGCCTGAAATGCAGCATCTAGCTATAATGGGTGTGACCCAAACTCTGCCTGAATGATCTGGTGAGGGATGGATGAGAAAGAAAGAAGAAAGAAAGTGTATTATTGTCCACTAAAGGCCAAAATGGGCCCATGGGACATCAAGAACTCTGCATACAAGATAGCACAAAATCAACGTGCCACAAAGAAGAGGCATCGTCGAATATCATCTAAGTGCTACGCAATACAATGCAAGTGAAAGTACATAATGTCAAATCTGAGCCTAAATACAAAGTAAACTAGATGCAAGGAAACCGCCCCTAGGTGCAAAATGGGGGGATGAGTAAAATATGCCAATGCAAAGATACAAGTCCAGGTGTCACGGAGTCTGAGAACCAAAATAATACTGGAAATCCTGTCCATCGACTCTGCCTCCTGCTATGAGAGTACAAATCTGAGCAAAGGTGATGAGCGGCTGGTGGGGCGAGATCTCCATGAGTAAGTCTCCTCCGAAAAGCTGCCATCATCCTGGATCGTCTGGAGAGAGAAAGAAAGAAAGAAAGAAATTTTATTAAAGGTCCACGGAAGGCCATACATGGCCTATGGGACACAAAATCATCCGAAAGGAAAATACATCATCAACGATGCGCCAACTAGGTGGCCTCATCGTAATACCGCTAAGATGCCAAAAATGGCTACAAAAATCCTAGATACAAAATGAAATGAAATAGAGTACCAAAATTGCCTAGATACAAAATGTAAAATATGAAATATGAGGAACATCGTCTTCCCTAAGGGGTCTGTGATCCAAAGAAATGATGGAAGTCATGGCCATCGACCATGCCTTCTGCTATGAGTGTGAAGATCTGGGCAAGTGTCAAATGGGCTGCTGGCGGTGCCAAGTCTCCATGGAGCAATCTCCTCCGAAAATCTGCCATCATCCTCCGTCGTCTAGAAATAAAGCGACAGGTACGGCCTCTGTGTAAGATCATCCTGCGGTGCTGCCGGATCATGTCATATGTACATCCTCGGGGTGGAACCATCGGTGCTCTCTGGCAAGATGGGCTATCTCTGTGCTCATGATCCTGCGCCTCGTCCTGCTCCTCATGAATAACCAGCTTCTATTAACGTCCATGAGAGACCAAAGGTCTATGAGACAATAGGAAAACCATCTAATACACAGCTTAGGGAGGGCATGGCAGCTCCCAAGGAGTGCATAAATAAACTCTAGTTATTTAGAGTACCTAAATTCAATCCTAACATATATATAATTGTCCGTACATCATTTCAAGACTGAGGGTCTTTTGGTTGATTTGAATTCCTTAATGAGTGCTATTCTTCTGCGGTACACTTCCCACTTTCCATCCATCCTGACAGCCTTAACTTTCTGTTGCTGTTGAGCTCTTGTAAGTTCCTCAGCTATCCATAGATTAGTTCCTTTCAATTTGTAGGATTGTCAGAGTATCTCGAGTCTTAAATCTCACGAGTTAAATGCAATATAGCATGGCCTTTAAGATGACTAATACGGACTGCTGTAGCTTCACCCATGATTCTCAGAGTTATCAGGCTTGTCATCCTCATCTGCTAAGGTATGGCTGCTTTAACATGTGCTAAGGTATCATTGAAATTAAAGAGAGAGAACCAAAGCACTACCAGATTAAATATAAAGGAATAAATTCATTACAAAGGGTTAAAGGAAAAAAGAATGCAGGGGACAGTCCAAATTGATAGGGAGAGACACAAGTTAAAACATGGAGCAAAGAATATGTAAAATTCAAAGTAAAATGGTGAATTAGAAGTTTGGAAAAGAGAAGAGATAAACATCATAGAGGTCCATGGAGAGGAATTGCATGGCAAAAGAAGCATAATATGCACATTGTGTGGAGGACATAGTAAACATAGAGGGAGTGGGAGGGTGAGAATATACAAGAGGGGGAGGGGACTGAAGGTGAGTGAGTGAGGGATACAGAAGCTATGCTTACAGTGAAATAGTACCTAGGGCAAGGGGACGAGGAGAGGGAGAGGGAGAGGGAGAGGACTCCATAATGTGGAGGGAAGGGGATTCTATTGCAATAGCAGAATGATCGAGTTGCAAATATAGTTGGCATGTACATCCATGTGAGTGTCCTTGCGTCAATCTTGAGCCCTCACTTCTTCCTTTAAAAATTTGTCTCTCATATGCGCACGTGTGTGAGCCACCTCTTAGCCGTCATTTCCACTAAAATCAAAACCAATGTCAAGATATGCTAGCTAACCTTTGTATTATAATACTATTTCCCTTAGCCATTGCTCAATTTTATAATACACACCATCCACCTCAAGGGATTATTCAAGGGTTGGTACAATGATCCCTGCCACCTAATCCTACTTTTTTATTTATATATTATTATCCTATTAGACTATGTGCAACCATTCTCAAAATGAAAACTTTGTATAGATGGATGCTTGAGTATATGTGTAGTGTGTAGATTTGTATGTGTGATAGCATTTGTTTATACCATGGTGGACAGCCACCATTGGGCTCTAATGGCATCGGTGGGGATGTCATAGTAGATAGTCCCTGCTAGGCGTGATGGGGTTTATGGTTTGCAACCTTACGAGTAACTATGCTGAGCTTGAAATTGCACACTGTGTTGTGTTTGTAGAGGATGAATTTGGCATGTCCCTGGATTCATCTAGATATATGTCCCCTCCATATAGCAGACATGCAAATTTCACCTTGTGAAGTTTTTGTCAATCTTGCAGCTTGCTGGTATTGTGATAAATTCTTTCTCTCTTAAGTGGTGCATTGCCCTATTAGCTATATTGTCTAAGCTTCTTTTTTGCTTATGCCCATTTGGGAGAGACTAAAATAAAATTGTATAGTCTTCACAAGAAATTGTGGCTTAAATGAAGTGAATGTGCACTTCTTTTTTATTAGCCTTCTTCTTTAGTGCTAGCCTTTGTCATGGCTGAGTCTGCCCTCCACCTCTAGCGTGTCGGCATAAACTCATTACGAAGAACTTTCTATAAATGGATGCTCAAGTATGTGTGTGTGTGTGCATTTTTATGCGTGAGAGCAGTACTACACATCTATAGTAAAATGACCTTTTTTGATCTTGTAATTGCTTCCCCCTTTTTTTAGGGGGATGCAAATTGTAATATAAATATAAATGGACTTCACCCCAAAAAAAAAGTATGTGTGAGAGCATATGTTTATACTATGGTCTACACCCACCGTGGATCCTAATGATATCAATGGGGATGTTGTAAAAGCTGGAAGCTGCTATACATGATGGAGTTTATGGTTTTCAACCTTATGAGTGACAATCATGAGATTAAAACTGCAATAAATATATGTACAACCATTCTCATTGATGGACCCATGGGACCTATCCTATGGAGGGGTTGGCATAAAGGAGAGTTTTCCACCTCTAGCATGGACCTTTCACACACTTATTGCTTCGCATCAAATACACATTACCAACTGCACATTTAATCTAACAACAGTATGTTTCAACCAATTACAAGGCAAACTTTGCAGCATGTGTGTGTGTGCACGTGTGCATTGTGTGCATGGGGTGTGTTTTGTGTGTGTGTGTGTCTGTGAGAGAGAGAGTGAGAGAGAGATTCCATGCTAGCCCTGGTGCTCCCATGCTATAGCTACTTGTTTCTCCCTTAGTTTGACACCCTCGAGGTTCCTTTTGGCATCCGTTTTCTGTCCTATACACTCTGTCAAAAAATCTGAAAAAAATAAATAAAATTTCCGTACTGTCAAAAATCCGTACGATTTCGTCCGTACAGTCCGAAAAATATGTACAGTCCGTACAGTTTTGTACGTACAGTCGCGGAATTCCATACAGTTTGCTTGCCAGAAAAAAAAAAGTTTCAAAAATCCATACGATTTTGTCCGCACAGTCCGTACAGTTGGGGAAGTCCGTTTAACTCGAATGGCAGATTATTCCTATGAGAAAACCTTTCACAAAGACAAGTCGGTTTCCAACAAGAAACAAAAACAGGTGATGGATTCAGATGATTCCCTTCATGACAGTGCTGAGGCTCAGCTTGTTTATGAGGTTATGCATGAAGGGTTTGAAGACACCCGTAAAGGTTGGAAAGATCCACTTCCCACCACTGGCATGATGGTGGAAGTGGATGATATATTTGATCCAGTTAAGGAGTATGCAAAGCATGCCATTATAATTTTCTTCCCAGGACGGATGCCTGCTGCTGCAGATGTTGGGAACCTTTCTTTGAGGTTACTACTCATATAATATAATCAATCAATGATTTCACCCAAAAAAATGTGTGTGTGTGTGTGTGTCCATGTGGGAATAATGTTGCAGTTTTGGAAGGTAAGCAGCTTTTGAATCCTACAATGAAGACATATGAAAATACTTTTATTCTGAAATAATGATTATTTTACTTACTTCCGTGCAGAAAAAACAAAGAAGCAGCCTCTTCCATTTCAGCTTCTTGCTCAAGCATATCGAAGGAAAAAGGTGCATCCACATGATTTTCTATTCCTGTTATCTAATGGGGGACCTGATCTTTTCTTGCAAGTGCATTTGCATAATTGTTTTTCTTGTATCTACGACATAGATTGCATACAAAACAATAAATTCTAAATAGTCCTTTTGCATTTTGTTTGATATAGTCTGACCTTGTCTAAATTTTAAAAAAGCTCATTTGTTGGCATTATAGGATATTTTCAGTGTTCCACGGTTGTTTCCATTTAAGCTAATTTTAAGAGTATGTCCTTAAGGAGAAACTCTGCTTCTCCCTCTACTCTCTCAGGATCCTCCATTCCTATCCTCCTGTATGCGGACGATGTGGTTCTCATTTCCTCTACTGCTCAGGGCCTCCAGGCACATATTGAGGCACTCCACAGGTTTTGCCAGGACAGGGGATTGACCGTAAACCTTGGCAAGACCAAGGTTATGGTTTTCAACACCTCTGATCGTATCTACAGCACGGATGAGTTTTGCTTCACTTATGACGGACAGCCCATTGAGCTTGTTAGAGAGTACACTTATTTGGGGGCAATTTTCAGGGGACCGATCTTTACCATGACATATGCAGCACGAGATAGGATTAGTAAAGGGTATGCTTCGTTGGCTCATCTTGAGCGTCAGTGTTTTCAGTCCCACTTTCAGCATCCCGATACAAAATCCCTGCTATTTGACACATTGGTGAGACCAGCTGCGATGTATGCAACTCCTTTCTGGGCAGGAGACCTTGGCGCTGCAGATTGGAGACGAGTAGAGAGGTTACAGATCATCATGTTCTCTCGGCTCATTAGGGCCAAGGCTACAGTTCCGCACGAGATCATGCTAGCAGAGTTTGGAGCTACTCCCCTTGCATTGGATGCAGCGTTTCAGTCGGTCATGTATTTGCACAGGGTTAGGGAGTTTGGAGACTCAGCAGCAGGCAGAGCTCGGTTGCCATGGTTAGCACTTGCATCTTCTATGGAGTTGGCACGATCTGGGGCCCGATACTGCTGGTACTTCAGACTCACTAGGTGGCTCACATCTCTTGGACTAGACATGGATAGACTGCCTCCCTTCCGATACAGCATAGATGCCCCTCATCTCGAGTTGACTCACCACGAGCTTAGTCAGGTCACGAGAGCAGACTTGCTGCAGCTTCATACGTACCGCACTTGGATTTATCCCACGCAGCTTCCGACGAAGATGGCCACATATCGTGACCACTTCCTCCGGATCTCAGAGGATGGATTTGTCATTCCACCAGGCTACACAGGTATCCACATGTCCCACTCACCGAGGATTGCCCTTGGCCAGCTTAGAGTCTCTTCGCATCAGCTCGAGATAGAGGCTGGTAGGATGCGACGCATGGAGGATGGACGGCGTCCAGGCCGAGAGACCAGGATCTGCCCTTGTTGCACCATGGGAGAGGTGGAGTCAGAGGAGCACTTCATTTGCAGATGCCCGCTATATTATGAGATCAGAGGGAGATTCCACTGTCTCTTCACGGATGGCTTTGGACCTCTCTCACGAGTGATGGATTATGAGGATCAGCATTGCCTAGCTCTTTATGTCAGGGAGGCCACTATGCTTCGACGACACTACCTCAGAGACCATCAACACAGACCGGAGCGTGATAGAGCCCAGCCCGATAGAGCTCAGACACACGCTATACCAGATGACAGGTATCAGGAGGAGCACGAGGAGGTCAGAGCTCACACAGGACACATGCCTCCACCCTGTGGATGTACATATGAGATGGTTTGTAGACGCCGCAGGATCTTGTTACATAGGGGACGTACTCGCCGCTTCATCTCCAGACGATCCAGGATGATGGCAGCTTTTCGGAGGAGACTTACTCATGGAGATCTCGCCCTACCAGCCGCTCACCTCACTTTTGCTCAGATTTGTACTCTCATAGCAGGAGGCAGAGTCGATGGACAGGATTTCCAGTATTATTTTGGTTCTCAGACTCCGTGATACATGGACTTGTATCTTTGCATTGACATATTGTACTCATCCCCCCATTTTGCACCCAGGGGCGGTTTCCTTGCATCTAGCTTACTTTGTATTTAGGCTCGGATTTGACATTATGTACTTTCACTTGCATTGTATTGCGTAGCACTTAGATGATATTCGACGATGCCTCTTCTTTGTGGCACGTTGATTTTGTGCTATCTTGTACGCAGAGTTCTTGATGTCCCATGGGCCCATTTTGGCCTTTAGCGGACAATAATACACTTTCTTTCTTTCTTTCTTTCTACTGCTTGACCTGCTTCCTAGCCCCTCTACCTCTGTTTCTGGTCCTCCTCTACCTCCCTCCTTGTCACCCTTCTTCCTAGCCTCTCTGCTCTTTGCTCCCCACCTCCCATTTCTGCCCTTTCCCGCTCTTGTTTCTTCCTCCCAGTCCCCTATTTCTGCCCCTCTTTCTCGTCTCCCTTCTCTAGACAGTTCACCCAACTCCTTTAGTTCCCATCTCTAGGCGTACACCTATACAGAATCCATATAGGTTGTACGGACACCCCTTTAGGGCTGTACATCCCCACCCCCTCCAAGTATGTTGCTCTTGCTCTCTTGAATCAGGAGTCCCCTATGCCTTCTTAGACTCTTGATCAGTCTCTCCCTCCTTCAACTCAGCATGTTCTTTCACTTGATGGAGAACCTATTTTGGTCGGTGCTCATATAGTCAAATCTTTAGAAATAGCTACTAGAGTGGAGGCCTCATTTTCCTCTTTGGCTGTCTCAGTTCAAGTTGGGATCTTGATGATTCTAGCTTCCTTTCAGCTCATGGAAAGCAATGCATTTACTGTTGGAATATGAAGCCAAAGTGAGTCAAAAATGTGTGTTCTAGGTGGTGTTTTATAGTCTAGTGAGTCCTAGACGTGCCACGTGTCATATTGGGAGATATCCCATAGACATTGTGACTTTCTAGAGTCTAGTGTCACACTATATAGTGTTGTACTTGTCTATTGTCTATTACATCAATCAACTTCAAGCTATCTACATGTGAGTATTTTGGTTATCATTGCCTAGCACTTGTTCTTTCATTTTCCTTTCCATTTTGCTTTTCATTATGCTTTCCACATTTCCATTCCATTCCTAGCTAGCACTAGATCTCTTCATATGGTACCAGAGCCTTCCTTCCTAGCCCTTCCCTTCGTCCTTGCTTCTCCATGAGGTAGAGGGTGGCCGGAAAGAGAGGCTGCCCTCTCTTCTATTGGAGGAGCTCCCATTTCCTACCCCTCTCCATTGAAGGCTTCATCAACATTGGGATTCTCCTCCAACATTGTCTTCTCCAACTTGAGCTTCTACCACCTCTCTTCCCTTCCCTTGGTGAGCTCTTTTCCTTCCTTGAGCTCTCTTCTCCACGCCATGATCTGCCACCTCTCTTCTCCTTCCTTCAGCTACATCTTTCTATGACCTGCAGACGATGTGATGCTTTTATCCAGAGCTAGAAGCATAATCATGGGTTTGTGTCTTCAATAAAGTTGTAGAGAACCTTGAGTACTACAAATTTTGTTCTTACATCATTGTAGTCCGAGTTCTCTGTGAAAAGTTACAGCCCTTGCAAGAAGTGACAAAATTTGTTTCTGCGCGCGAATTTTGTTATGGAGCTCAATGATTTGACAGCTCAAGCATGATGCAACCAGCTCAACGTGGATCTGTCCATCCTCTTCATCGTTGACCTCTGTTCCAGCCCACCATTTGATCCTTCTACCCGACATTCTCTTGGAGTTGCTGCCCGCAAGTTCGTGCCTGCATTCTGCCCGTCATTCTTTTGGAGCTGTTGTCCACACTACCTCTCGTCACTTAATGTGAGCTCTTGACATTACATTGTGGTGACTCCTTCACGTTGATAGGACAAAACCTGTATCAAGTTTTGAGCACTGTATATAGTTGTGGGTAGGCACATAGTTGTACACATCTAGGGTAGGTGTGGGCTTTTGGTATTTGTGGATTTTTCTTTCACAAGCATGATGGACTGATGTATAGTTTTTTGAGACAATAAAGTATGTTTTGTAGGGACTTCATGGGAAATGATGAATTGCAATGTGGTTGTACCAGACTTCCAGAGCAAGGGTGTCAAATGTGTGATCCAGTGAAATGTTTTTGGGGTCATGTAAAGTTAAGTCATGAAAGGTTTTTAAATATTTTCCTGAGTCAACACGGTCTTGCATGTTATGGGAATTTGATATGTTCTGGTGCCCATGTCAAGGGGATTTTTATGTGGGTTTATGGGGGTGCATGCAAGTCTTAATGTGCATGCTAATGTGTGTCAAAATTGTGTGACCAAAGGTCCAAAATATGCATTTATGTGCCTTGGGGGGTATTTGCATTTTTTTAATGGGAGAGTGGTAAATTCCACGTGATGACGTGGCTGGAAACGAGTGGAGCTACGTGAAGATGGCGGTTGGGAGCTGATTGGGTTGATGCTGGAAGGATCTACGTTGCACTGGGGGGGCTCCTTGAAGGGAAGGCTGGACGACCAGATGAGGGGGGGTCTCTACAAGAAAGCTAGAGAACCATGGCGACGTGCGTGTTCAATGAGCTCCATGAACTCAAAGGCCGTGGCTCTTGTTGGAGGTGTTTATCAGAAGTGGTTTGGTAGAATATCCTCCGTGAGGCTCTCCTCTGCATAAAAAGCATCTGGAATCTTGACACTGGCAGAGCATCCTCTCCGATGAGGCTCAAGAATTTGCAACACCACTGGAAAATGATCTGAGGTGGAAACCCCAGTAGAAATGCATACAGATCCTCCTATGTCAAGTGCCCAATCATCTACATAAAATCTGTCAATCCGTGCATGAATGGGCATGTGTATTCTCCTGTTCGACCAAGAGTACAAGAGTGAGTGTGGCATAATACAAAAGGCATCATCCAACCAAGTGTCTCTGCCACTGAACTGAAAGACAAAGGCATCCTAGGCTGCCCTCTCCAAAGAATGAATTCCACCCTGTCTGCCTCCCTTTTTGTCTGAAGGCAACGCAACCATGTTGAAGTCACCACCAATGATCCAAGAATCTGCAATGGGGGCCCAAGAGAGTAACTCATTCCAAAAGGAGATCCGCTCCCCTCTGTTGTTGGGAGCATAAAGATTGAGAAGACCAATCTTACGCCCTCCAATCAAAATAATGATCCATTGAGCTCTAGAAGGGGAGATAATACCATGACCAGCAACCAAGGGGAGAATAGAAAGAGAGACCGAAATGCAAGTACCCCCCCTTGTCCCCATAGCAGGCGACCAGAAGGTATGTCCAGAAAGCAGTTGCTAGACTTAGAGCAATCACTGGCATCCAGCTTGTGTTCCTGGATAAAAAGGATATCAATAGCACCTCTAGTGATGCCTGGATGAAGCTGGTTCCGGATCAGTTGCCTACGGCGACGGTGTGGAACTCCACCTAGGTCCTATATGTTCCAGCTAACTATCCTCATCGACAGGAGGATGCTGGATGGAAAGGCTTACCCGACCTAGTAGAGGAGACCAACTTCCCCTGGGCCGAAACACTCCTGCTGAGGGCAGGAAACTCAACAGATGAAAGGATCCCCACACTTGCTGAAAGGGAGGACCTGTCAGAAGAAATCCCAATGACCGGGACCCCTAAGGTGGAGGGCACAAACTCCTCATCATCCATGAAAGTCGCCGAATCTGCCAATGCCGAAAAAGAATTCCTGATAAGCAAGTCTGGCCGAGGAGTGCGAAGAAGACTTGCACTCGTGGAAGATGGAGGAGAAGGACCTGCCAGGCCTCTATCAGCAGAACTGGAGCTGGGGGTTGAGGAGGCCTATGGCTGGGGTGAAGAGGAATCAGGAGCCCTGTTGTACTCAAAGTTTATGGCGACCTACCAAGAGTCACACCTGGGTCACGTCATGGTCACCTCAGCAACATGCCAAGTTGTTAGACCTTGGTCATACCTAGTCGCAGCGTGTTCACATATGTTCACATCTTGGTCACTCTGGAACAGACTTGGACATGACTTGACATGGAACAGACTTGGACATGACTTGACATGGACATGACTTGGACATGACTTGACATGGGCATGACTTGGACATGACTTGACCTGGACATGACTTGGGTATGACGGAAGCAATACATCACTAAAGAGTGCCAAACCTCAACCTCGACTCACCATGGTCAAAGTCGATCAGAGGGAAGTATTGGCGCAATGGTACACGGGATACACCTGTTGGTGCACATGGGAAGCAGTCCAACAATTAAGAGGTATAGATGGTGCACCAACCCTCTCAACCAACTAGTGTCAGGAGCGCATGGAATAGACAGGAGAACACATGGAGCACGGGATTCACTGACCCAGAATAGGCTGGAGTGTTGCGGAAGCCATCAAGGACAGAGCAGCCCACAAACGGTGGAATGGCTAAGGATGACTAAGGGTGCAAGAAGACATCCAATAGGAAGAAGGAGAGGAGATTGGCAGCGGGGGGTGGAGCAGAGGAGGAGAAGGTGAAGAGGGGGAAAGGGGAAAGAGAGAGGGACATTGTGGCACGGGCGAGAGGCGTGAGTGAAGGAGTGAGAGGCTAGAGTCAAGAGCTTGCCTCGTGTGTATCTTCTGGGGCTGTATCAGTCATCTTGCTTTTTAATGAGTTATGCTACTCTCCATCTCTGCTCGCTACTCTAAAATCTCTTTCCGTTGGGTTCTCCTCCCCTCCTCTCCCTTGACCTGGTACAATGGACCTGTGTCATGGGCTTGAAGTTCTTGCCGTTCATGTCGAGGGTTGGCTTTCATGATGTTGTTCCGCTTTGGTCTTCTTCTTGCTCACATCACTTCAGCACTTGTACCGCTTGCACATAGTTGACACCATCTATAGCTTACACATAGTTAACACCATCGACAAGCACTCGCCAACGTACCATCAGTGACACTTATGGCATGTCTTACTCGCTTCTCGCACCAGTGGCCCTAGGCCTCCGGTAATACTTCTGGAAGTGTTAGGAACCCCCCCTCCCCCCCTCAGACAGTTTATGGCGATCACGGTGGGACACTGTTGGTGTTGAGTAGCACGAGTGAAGTGGTGATCTAGGGTCCTAGAGAGAGGTCTTATGCTGAGTAGTTCTGAAACATTTGAAGGAGCTAGTGAGAGAACTAGGAGGTACTTGAGGAGAGTGGAGAAAAGACTTCCGGCAGACCATACTAGGTACAAGAAGCAATACGTGCGACGTAAGTTTGCGAAGTCCTCAACTCGAGCACAAAGTGATCCCATTGGATCAGTAGCCAGAGCAAGTAACTTCATCGACACTCTCATTGACTTGGAGCAACAGGAACCCTGGTGGTCAGATCCGGACTCCGGAGAAGAAGTGCCAAGCGGAGAACAGGTGAAAGAAGAGGGTACTAAGGACGAGGGCTCCTCAGGGACTCATCAAGGTCAAGGCAGCCCCTCTCCTCCTCCTGCAACGATGTCTTCATCAACCACCTCTTCTACGGGAGTGGTGACTCCATCTGCTCCCACCTCAACCTCTTGTGGACAAGCTGCTACCTCATCTGTTATGCATAGCTTCGGGCTCCTAGCTAATCCTTCTTCTACATCTATTCCCTTGGGGGGTACTTTTGCTCCGGCCATGCCTTTACCTGCCATGATAGTTTCATCTCCCTTTCCATCCACACCGGTGTTGCCTTTTCCACCACCTCCTTCCTTCCCTTCTGCCTACTCATACATGACTTCAACTCCATCCCTCTCTTTCCCAAATGCTCTCCCATCCTCTTTCACCTCCACATCTTCCATGTTCTCACCCTTTCCCTCTGCAACACCGAGACCCCCCACTTACGCCCTACCATCTGGGTACACTTCCTCTATGACTACATCACTAGTGACTTCTCCATTGTGGTCCTCCACAAGAGGAGTAGTCGGGGTGGTCTCCTCCTTGGGAGCACCAACACTCATTACAGCCGCCTCTCCAACCTCTCGGGTGGGGATGGTCATTCTCAGTCCTCCAGACAGAGCTAGACTTCTCGAGCTACTCAACAAGGTCCACGTGAAGACTCAAAAGTTCAAAGGCCACCTCCATGAGGATGTGGAAGCTCATGTGAGGAAGTTCCTCACAGCATGTAGAGCTTAAGGTGTGGAGAATGAGCATGCGTTCCTTCACATCTTTCCCTTGTCATTGGAGGATGCCACGGATGTATGGTACAGTCAATTTCCTCTGGACCACTTCCAGACGTGGACAGACCTAAGGGAGGAATTCTTATGCACTTTCAAGTTGGAAAAATTCGAACACATGATTGTCCCATCCAATGACACCATGAAGCCTGGAGAGAGCATCTCTGAGATGTACACAAGGATGAGGGTCTTGGTGGCAAAGATGTCGGTGCCACCCAATGACGCCATCACGAAGGGGTGGTTTTTGAAGGCTTTACCCTCCACCATTGTTATAAGGCTGGTTGACAAACTCCCTCAGCATGCCTCACTACAAGAATTTCTGAGGGAAGCGGTGAAGATGGTTAAGTTTCGCCTCAACACCTGCCCAGACCGCCCAACTTCCGAGAGAAGAGGGTTCACAAGTATGGCAGCAACTCAAGAAGGAATTTGAAGAAATCAAAGAAGGTCTGAAAGATAGAACAAAAGTGGATGGACCGTCACCCTTTGAAGCTCAAATAAGAAGTGGTCTTTGGTGCACCGACTGCAAGGGTTTTGGCCATGGCTACTGGGGATGTCCATCGAAGCGTAAGGTACCCACCCTGACCTCCTTTTGCACATTTTGTGAAATTCATGGGCATGATGCCTCCGAGTGTAGGTATCTTAAGGGGTTGAGGAAGCTTCTACCAGAGTATCCAATTGGAGAACCACTGGTGGCTACAATCAACAAAGCTGCACCAACCACTTCAGGACCAGTACCCCTAGCTTCAGCCCCTGTGAAGGCACCCGAACCACCCACCCATCCTATCATTCCACCTCCACTACTTCCTAATCCTCCTTTGCTCCAAGCTCCTACTCCTAGTGAATTTGGGGCTCCATACTTCTATCCTCCGCCCTACTATGCACAGTATCAACCACCGATGTCAGGGGGTGGATATGGACCCCCTTATATCCATGGTCGACGAGGTGGGTTCCGAGGTGGACGTGGAGGCAGAGGTACCAACTTTCGCAGGCCCATCATGTGCTATAGATGTGGCGAGTATGGCCATTACCAAGATGATTGTACACAACCATTCGGGGGACCCTCTTGTACACAGTGCAACACAAAGGACCACTACACCAGAGATTGTCCCAATGGCAGAAGGGAATCAACATCGCAAGTCAACATGGTTGATGTAGTAGTGGCGGGGGAGGGTGACAAACCCCATTTGATTGGTGACAAATGAAGGGTGACAGTAGTAAGGATGACTCAACATCAATATCGGACGCCTCATCACCAACTAATACCAGCTCAGTCACTAGAGGAGCATCCCCACCTCCTTCCTCCAAGGTGGACAGTGGGCACAGGACTACATCACCCTTGTCCTCTCCTGTAACTAGATTAGAAAGGACCCGAAGGGGCCCACAACCATCAAGACCTATCAATAGCTCTAAAACTACCTCAGCTCCAAGTGAGCAATCTATGCCTTCAAGATACCAGGAGGTGGTCAGGAGTGTCACCAAAGATCTTCAATCTAGTTCTGAAGATGAAGGCGTCACACCTCAATTCCCTTCCCGCAAGTCCAAAATAGTGAGGTTTGCAATGGAAGTGACAACTTTAGGGCAAAAACGTGAGGAGTCACAGGCAGGCCCATCCACTTTCGACTCAGGAAGCACAATGAAGCAAGAGAAGGAAAAAGGTGTGAAGCCTAGTAGTGCCCAAGAAAAGGGGAAATGGGTGATAGGAGAGTCACCACAGGAAATATTGATTGAGAATCCAGAGGCACCTCCTCTCCCTCGCGTGACATTCGTGCATCCTCGGCTAGAAGCTCGGCGGATGAAGGCACAAAAGGCTGCTGCTACTGTCCAGCCCTATTCTTTGATGGATGACTTGATGGATTTTAGGCCCAATATCACCTTACGACAACTCTGTCAATTGTCTCCACATATCAAGCATCAGACTATTGCATTTTTGAATCGCATGCTAGGAGGGCGCCAAAGGGGATCTGTTCAGGGCGGGCCCACACTAGAGACAGTAACAGTTCAAGATGGAGTAACACTAGACAATTGCTCAGCCTATGCTGCCCTCACAGGTGAACAAAGTCCCAAGCTCGCAGTGGAGATCAATGGGGTGGAGCTGAAAGATGTTTTCATGGATGGTGGGGCAGCAGTAAACATCATGCCGAGAGGTACTCTTCAAGAACTGGGTTTGAAATTGACAACTGACGTACATTTTCAAGTACGCATGGCGGATCAACGCAAGGTGAAGCCTATGGGGGCTGTCAAAGGTGTTCACATGAAGATTGGGGGAGTTACATTCCTGTCCAATTTTATTGTACTTAATATGACGGAGGGTGAGCAGACTTATCCTCTACTTCTTGGTCTCTGGATGATTCTTCTGCGCACCCAGCAGTGGGAGCAGAAGAACCGAACAACTCCACATCAGGAAGCATACCTCAAGTTGTACCATGCCAGGGATTGGAGGTATCTTAACATTGGGACAGAAGACCACCAACCACGACATCTTAAGGTAGCCAGTTGGGTCTCGGATTCGAGAAGCTTTATTCTCATGATAGGCCTTATATGTCCATTGGTTTGGGATTCATTATAACACCCCTTAGTAGGATAGTCCTTTCTACTTATAAATGGAATAATGATGGTGATGCAGGAATTGGAGACCCCCCTATGATTTTATCTTGCGGGTTTATGGGTATGACTTACTTTGAAATGAAAACTGAGGGCTCCATTTCATGATTAGTGTCTTTATCTTAAGGTTCATTTCATGATTTTGATACTGATAATTGGAAAATGCCAATAGGAGATCAAGGAGAGGTATAAGTATATTGAGGGTATATTTGGATTTTTTGACCTTGGGAATTCCCTTGGACTTGGTTGGAACACCCAAATTTGTGGTTTACTTGAGATTCCCACTTATTACTTGGATTGCATGACTATCTCCTTGCTGCATTGTCTGCTTTTTTTCAAGAGTATGTTGATGTCTTTGCCTGGTCATATAAGGATTTAAAGGGAGTACCCACTGAGTTCATGGAACATCGCATCGATCTATATCCGGAAGTAGAGCCGGTGATCAGGGGACCATATCGCATGAATCTTAACTATGGCAAGGCTGTCCATGCTGATATTCAAAAGATGGAGCAAGCAAGGTTGATCTACCCTGTTGACTACTCCGAATGGCTTAGTGGCATCGTAGTGGTGCCCAAAAGAGAGACTGGAAAACTCTGAGTTTGTGTCGACTATAGGAGTTTGAATACTGCCACATGTCGAGATAGGTTTCCTCTCCCCTTTACTGATAGGGTGCTAGAAACCGTAGCTGGTCATGCTCTCTACTCCTTCATGGATGGATACAATGTGTATAACTAGGTTCGGGCGCGAGAGCAAGATCAGTTAAAGACTACCTTCGTCACCCAATGGGGAACTTATGCTTACCGGATGATGCCTTTTGGTCTATGCAATGCACCGGCCACGTTTCAACGTCTTGTCACCAAACTCTTCCAAGAGAACATCGGAAAGTTCCTTGAGGTATTCTTGGATGACTTCTCTGTGTTCAATGGTAAGAATGCTTCTCACCTCGAACCTGCTATTCAGACTGATCACATGAGTAAGTTAAGGTGGGTTTTTGATAAGTGCAGAGAAGCTAGGTTGTGTTTGAATCCGGACAAATGTTTCTTCCTCGCCTTGCGAGGGGTCCTCCTTGGCCACATTGTCTCGGCTGAGGTAATGACCACGGACCCTGCAAAGGTGGAAGTGATATTGACCTTGCCTATTCCTCGCACACCCAGAGAAGTCAAGTCTTTTTTGGCACATGTGGGTTATTATAGAAGATTCATCAGGTCTTATGCCGACATAGCAGTGGCGTTGACGGAACTCCTTCGGTAGGAGCAGTCCTTCAACTGGTCGGCACCTCAACAACTAGCGTTTGACAACCTCAAGGATCGTCTAGTAAAGGTACCCATCTTGCGGCAACCTCAATGGGATGTCATTTTTCATGTGCATGTAGATGCAAGTGGGCTGGCGATTGGGGCGATATTGGCCCAACCAGATGAAGAGCACAAACTCGACCTACTTGTGTACTTCACAAGCAGACAACTCAATGGAGTAGAAAGAGACTATAGCACCACTGAACGCGAGAGCTTGGGCATGGTCTATGCCATGACAAAGTATCGGCACTATCTCTTGGGCAGTAAATTTATCATCATTACTGATCATCAAGCTCTCAAGTACTTAGTGAACAAACCAACACTTGGGGGGAGAGTGAGCAGGTGGATTCTTCTATTTCAAGAGTTTGACTTTGACATCCTAGTGAGAGCAAGCCGATTGCATCAACTAGCAGACCACTTGTCAAGGATCTCTTCAGGTGAAGCAGCCATAGGAGTTGATGATGACCTTCCAGATGCGGGCCTCTTCCGTGTCGGTGCCACAGTACCAAAAGATGACTGCCTGTTTGTTGTGGACTGCTTTCCCCCATGGTATGCAAACATTGTACACTTGTTGTCTACAGGGGAGTTCCCCAAAGGGTTAACTCCAGCACAAAAGCAGAGGCAGATTGTTCAGGCTGTTCCTTTCAAACTGATCGCGGGTCAGTTGTACAAGCTGGGGAAGGACCACATTTTAAGGAGGTGTGTGCTCCCTCATGAAACACAAGCCATCCTTCAGGAGGCTCACTCAAGAATGGGGGGAGGTCATATGGCACCAGAGGCCATTGCTAGAAAGATAATGCGCTCTGGGTTGTGGTGGCCAAAGCTATTCCAAGACTGCTATGCTTATGTGCACTGCTGTGACTCATGTCAAAGAGGGGGGCCGAAGCCTACCCGATGGGAGTACCTTCCCCTTCAGCCATCCAGCCCTGTACCACCTTTCTATAGATGGGGATTGGATTTTGTTGGAACCATCTCTCCTGCAACTCAAAGAGGGAACAAGTATGCTCTGATTGCTACTGATTATGGCACTAAATGGGTGGAGGCTAAGGCAGCGAAGACCTGCACTGCTCAAGTTGTGGCCTCATTCTTGTATGATCAAATCATTTCTAGGTTTGGATGTCCTGTGGAATTGATGAGTGACAGAGGTACCCACTTTCTCAATGATGTCATCACTGACCTCATCACCCAATTGCAAATTGTTCACAAGACCTCTAGTTCATACTACCCTCGAGCCAATGGTTTGGCCGAGAGCTCCAATCAGACCATGTCTCATATTGTGGCTCGGTTATGCCTTCATTCCTTGGCAGATTGGGATATTCTACTACCAAGTGTTCTTTTTGCTTACAGAACAGCATACAAGGCTAGCACTGGATATTCACCCTTCCAGCTAGTTTACAGCTTGGAGGCGGTTATGCTCTATGAGTTCCACATGAAGACCACTAGGGTCATGGCAGAGATGGATGATAACTTGGAGGCATGCACACTTGAGAGATTATGGGATCTTGAAGCCTTGGATGAACATCGTCGTGAAGCAATCCTTGCTCAGGAAGTCTGGCAAAGAAGGCAGAAAGCATGGCATGATAGAAATCTCAGGAAGAGGGAATTCCAAGTTGGCAGCTTGGTCTTGTTATATTCTACTAAGTTCCTAAAGCATAAACCCAAATTTGTCAGTGGCTGGACAGGGCCCTTCTTTATCACAAGGATTATTCCCAGTGGAGGGGTTTATTTGGCCACCTTGGAGGGCAAGAAGTTACCAGCACGTGTAAATGGCTCACGGGTAAAGAAGTATCATCCACATTGACTCTCTCTCTTTGGATAAGGATTTCCATTCCTATTAGTTGAATTTTTATTTATTCAAAAAAGAAAACAACAATGTATTCCCTTTCCTAACCCTGTCAAGCTTCTACTCTCTGCCCAGTTGCACTCTTGAGTGGGAGACCAATAAAAACTGAGTTTCTCCTTCTCTGGCAAGACGGAAACAGACCTTGCCTTCTCTGGCAAGATGGAAACAGCCCTTGCCTTCTCTGGCACACACTTCTCCTTAATCTCTCTTCACCCCTGTCACTCAGTTTGAACCTCTGTTCACCCATGTTTACCTCGAGGTCACCCTGTTCACTCCTAGGTCACCCCTGTTCACTTCTATGTCACCTCCCTATGTTCACCTCTCTGTCACTCATGTTCACCTCCAGGTCACCCCTGTTCACTCCTAGGTCACCCGTCTTCACTCCTAGGTCACCTATGTTCACTTCTATGTCACCTCCCCATGTTCACCTCTCTATCACCTATGTTCTCACCCCTGTTCACTCCTAGATCACCCCTGTTCACTTCTAGGTCACCTCCCAGGCTCACCTCTAAGTCACCCCTGTTCACTCCTAGGTCACCCTTGTTCACTTCTATGTCACCTCCCCATGTTCACCTCTCTGTCACTCATGTTCACCTCCAGGTCACCCCTGTTCACTCCTAGGTCACCCCTGTTCACTTCTATGTCACCTCCCCATGTTCACCTCTCTGTCACCTATGTTCACCTCCAGGTCACTCCTATTCACTCCTAGGTCACCCCTGTTCACTTCTATGTCACCTCTCCATGTTCACCTCTCTGTCACCTATGTTCACCTCCAGGTCACCCCTGTTCACTCCTATGTCACCTTCCCATGTTCACCTCTCTGTCACCCATGTTCACCTCCAAGTCACCCTTGTTCACTCCTAGGTCACCCCTGTTCACTCCTATGTCACCTCCCCATGTTCACCTCTCTATCACCCCTGTTCACTCCTAGGTCACCGCCCCATGTTCACCTCTCTGTCACCCCTGTTCACTCCTAGGTCACCCCTGTTCACTCCTATGTCACCTCCCCGTGTTCACCTCTCTGTCACCCCTGTTCACTCCTCTGTCACCCCTGTTCACTCCTATGTCACCACCCCATGTTCACCTCTCTGTCACCTCCCCATGTTCACCTCTCTGTCACCCATGTTCACCTCCAAGTCACCCTTGTTCACTCCTCTGTCACCCCTGTTCACTCCTATGTCACCTCCCCATGTTCACCTCTCTGTCACCCATGTTCACCTCCAAGTCACCCCTGTTCACTCCTAGGTCACCCCTGTTCACTTCTATGTCACCTCCCTATGTTCCCCTCTCTGTCACTCATGTTCACCTCCAAGTCACCCCTGTTCACTCCTAGGTCACCCCTGTTCACTTCTATGTCACCTCCCCATGTTCACCTCTCTCTCGCCCATGTTCACCTCCAGGTCACCCCTGTTCACTCCTAGGTCACCCCTGTTCACTCCTATGTCACCTCCCCATGTTCACCTCTCTGTCACCCATGTTCAGCTCCAAGTCCCCCCTATTCACTCCTAGGTCAGCCCTGTTCACTTCTATGTCACCTCCCCATGTTCACCTCTCTGTCACCTATGTTCACCTCCAGGTCACCCCTGTTCACTCCTAGGTCACCCCTGTTCACTTCTATGTCACCTCTCCATGTTCACCTCTCTGTCACCTATGTTCACCTCCAGGTCACCCCTGTTCACTCCTATGTCACCTCCCCATGTTCACCTCTCTGTCACACATGTTCACCTCCAAGTCACCCCTGTTCACTCCTAGGTTACCCTTGTTCACTCCTATGTCACCCCCCCATGTTCACCTCTCTGTCACCCCTGTTCACTCCTAGGTCACCCCTGTTCACTCCTATGTCACCTCCCCCTGTTCACCTCTTTGTCACCCATGTTCACTCCTAGGTCACCCCTGTTCACTCCTAGGTCACCCCTGCTCACTTCTATGTCACCTCCCCATGTTCACCTCTCTGTCACCCATGTTCACCCCTGTTCACTCCTAGGTCACCCATGTTCACTCCTATGTCACCTCCCCATGTTCACCTCTCTATCACCCATGTTCACCTCTAGGTCACCCCTGTTCACTCCTAGGTCACCCCTGTTCACTCCTATTTCATCTCCCCATGTTCACCTCTCTGTCACCCATGTTCACCTCTAGGTCATCCATGTTCACCTCCAGGTCACCCCTGTTCACTCCTAGTTCACCCTTGTTCATTCCTATGTCACCTCCCCAAGCTCACTCTCTGTCACCCATGCTCCTCCCTATGTCACCCCTTGTTCCTCCCCTGTTCACCCTAGGTCACTCCTTGCCGCTCCTTGTTCACCCCTCAGTCACCCATGGGCACACCAATGTCACCCCTTGTTCATCCTTGGTTCACCCTTGGTTCATCCCTCCTTCAGCCTCATTCACCCCTATGACACACTCGTCCACTGGCCTATACAGGAGAAAATAAAATTCAAATTCAGATTTTCCCACCGTTTTCATTCAAATATTTCCTCTTGCCCACACCGCTTTTTCTCTCACCTACCACCTCCCACCAGGGCTATAGTTAGCCACCAAATTCAGCGTAGGTCCTTCATCTCACCTCCCAATTCTGACCAGTGCTATATTTAGCATTTGGCTAAACTCACCGTGGCTCCTTGGGATCAGCTCATCCATCGCATCTTACAGCCCACTCATGCTATTTTTGGCTTACCTTCCTAAATTTGGCTCTCTTTGGTTGTGTCTTTGTGGCTGTCCCCCCCCTCCAACAAAACCATACGCAGCTCTCTCCCTCTATCAGTGAATTCTCTTGTAGCCCCCTTCCATCAACGATAGCAGCCCCCTCTCCCTCCATCAGCGAATTCTCCTGCAGCCCCCTTCCATCAACGATAGCTGCCCCCCTCCCCTCCATCAGCGAATTCTCCTGCAGCCCCCCCTCCATCAACGATAGCAGCCCTCCCTCCATCAACAAATTTTCCTGCAGCAGCTCCCTCCATCAATGAAATCTCTTGGCAGCTCCCTAGCAAGAGCCTCTCGCACCAACTAGGTGCAGCGCAATCTCCTTGCAGCCCATCTCGCACCCTCTTGTTGGATCGCAGCACTCCCAGCAGCACCCTCTCTTTGATCGCATCTCTCCCGGCAGCCCTTCTTCCAGTTGTGCCTCACTTTCCCTGGCAGCCTGCAGCAAATCGCCTCTTCCTTGTGGGCAGCCTGGGAGGGTCCTTGGAGCGCTTCTCCCTCTTGGACAGCCTGCTGCAAATTGCCACCTTGCTGTCCTCTCGAACGCAGCTCCTTCTTCTGATCTGCCCTTCTCTGCTCTACTCCGTGCTTCTCCATCAGCTCCCCTTCTCATCGCCATCAGCTCCCCTTCTGGTTATCACCCGCCCCACTCTCTCGTTATCTCTTAGCAGGCCTTGCCAACACCTCGACAACATCTCCCCTTCCTCATCATCAGCCACCTTCCTCGTCATCAGCTCACCTTTCTGCTTCAGCTCCCCTTCCTCTCATCATCTCACCTTCTACTTCGTCATCAGCTCCCCCTTCCTTTCCTGCTTCCTTTCTAGCCTCGTCATCAGCTCACCTCCTGCTTTGACATCAGCTTCCCTTCCTTTCCTGCTTCCTTTCTAGCCTCATCATCAGCTCACCTCCTGCTTTGACATCAACTCCCCTTCCTTTCCTGCTTCCGTTCTTGCCTCGTCATCAGCTCCCCTTCCTTTCCTGCTTCCATTCTTGCCTCGTCATCAGCGCCCCTTCCTTTCCTTTCCTTCTTGCCTCGTCATCAGCTCCCCTTCCCTTCCTACTTCCTTTCTTGCCTTGTCATCACTCACCTTCCTGCTTTGTCATCAGCTCCCCTTCCTGCTTCGTCATCAGCTTCTACTTCACCTCTTGTTTCTTCTTCATGCTCGAGAAGAAGCCCAAGTATAAGCCACGGTTGCCCAGAGATAAGCTCTTCACCCCTTTCTATACCGCCATGACGTCTCAGGTAGCCTCTGCAGTGCACATGACCTCACCCATGCCTACAGCCTCTACAGCAAGGCCGACTTCATCAGCAGAGCTAACTTCATCAGCTAGGCCAACTTCATCGGCAGGGCCGACTTCATCAGTGATGCATCCCCATCTTGGTCCGGACATCACTATCATCTCGAATGGAGAGCAACCGCAATCAAGACAACAGCAGGGGGTTCTTTTCCACTCTCAGAGCTCCAGTGCCTCTTCTTCCGACCATGGGGGCTCAGATTACACCCCCTCTGCATGGAGACCACATTCATATAGGTCGGGTGGGCCAACAGAGATATAGAGCCCTTCGATAACCACCCCTTCTCTCTCCCACATTTGGGTTATATTTAAACCTCTTCTTGATCCAAACCTCAAACTATCCTCGGTGTTGACATCTTCCGAGATCCAGACCCTGTGTCTAACTGAGTTCGACAAGGTCATCTTCCCTCCTGTGGATGTGGAACTGTGTACAGGATTCATCAGATCTTATGACTCTGTCACAGACACTTTTGAGTTCATGGGCTCCATGCAGCTTCTCACACCCAATTTGGTCTCACAGTACATGGGGCTCCTTGCTCTCCCTATTAAGCCTCCTTCCAACGATTCACCACATCTCCTTTCATTCCTTTCACAGTGCAAACCCAATAGGAGGGGATATGATTAAAAAAAGGTTTTGGAAGGTGGAAGCAGAGAAGCAGTGATCATACGCTACTTCTTCACTCGCTTCTATTTAGCACCCGGGCATTACTACATCATGAAAGGTATCCGTCCTGCTCTCAATGCTCTCTTCACCATCACTCAGTATGATTTTGCATCCCTCTTCTATTCAACATTCTGGGCCACTGTTCGAAATCGCACACGCAGAGGCACACACACCTGTACTTGTGGACCTCACCTCACCTACCTCTTGCACCAGTGGCGGGCTGCAACGCCTGCACTTTTTCGTCCACCTTCACATACTTCATCTTCTCCTCACCGCCCACCTTCCGCCCCTATGATCCCCCACTTGAGATCAGCTCCACTGGCTCTTAGTGCGGCCCCAGCATCCTCGGCCTCTACTGTATCAGTCTCTGTCCTCTCTTCCTCTCCAGTCTCCATACCCACTCTTGCTCCACTCACATCTGCAGCATAGGTTTCTGAGCCATCCCCTCTTGGGCCAGCCTCTGGAGCTTTGTCATCCGTTGCTCATGTAGGAGTCGCCTCTCCATCCATCCCCTTCGAGGCAGATTTTGATTTCCCTGATGATGTTCTTCCGAACTCCCCTGCCCTCCTCAGGTCTCACCCACCATGGCATGACATTACCACTTACCTTCCCACAGTCATGACCATTCCCCCTTCGATCATCTCATCAGGGTCAATAGGGTGCAAAGATACGCACATTGGCCCCCCAACTCAGGGGGATTTATCGACAGAATTTATGGCAGCAGGGACCTCTCCCTTGGGATCTCTTGATGGAGAGGCATCAGAGCAACACAGGTTATTGAACTTGAATCTTACTTTGGGAGCCACTGGTGACGCGAAGACACCACCCCGGGTGTCTCGATGACTGACCCTTGAACCGAGTATGGAGGCTGTTGAACAGGACCTACTGGAAACTCGACCTGGCGAGGTTATTTTTGCTGGGGGTAAGATACCTTTTCAAGCTGATTGTCCTCCACTTCCTCAAAATGATATGTTGGATACCTACTTCGCATCCTCCTCAGGAGATCTATTCACCCATGAGGCCCAGATAGAGGAACAAAGCCAGGAACACAAACGGCTGCTGTATGCATTAAAGCAGTCCTGTTTGCATGGAGGAGGAGGACCTAGACCAAATTTTTACACTTCCCTTGCAAGAGACAATCGCTTCCAACAAGAAAGTATCCCAAGCTCCAAGCTGTTACCTAGACATCGACACATTGGCTCCAGTGGCAGCTCTCGAGGACCCAGAGCAAGAGGGGATGAAAGCAGCCTTCGAGGAATATGGCGAACTCATTGACATGGCTGACCGAATGACCTATCGGGACAGGTATGCATGGGCTAAAAGATCCCTTCATATGGCTCAGTGCATTATAGATCACAGCTTCATTCAGATGAGTGCCTCCCTCTTTAATACTACAGGTCAGGTTTGCAAGCTTCTGTCATAGAAGCAACACCTCCGCTTGGAACATGAGAAGCAGGTAGCCAGCATGCATAAAGAATGGGATACAACATTGCAGGTGAAAGAAGCAGAGTGGGGAGCAACTCTACAGGCAAGGGAGGCTGCGTGGAAAACTCAACAGGACGAGTTTCAGCTATGTCTTGCAGCGAAGGAGGCAGAGTGGACAGCCAGCAAGAAAGTTTTGGAGGACAATCATTCAGCCCAACAGGCTGAGATCCAGAGGGAGCTTGCAGCCCTACAGGACAGATACACCTCACTGGCAGAGGATAAGCATACTGTGGATCAACAGGTGGAGGTGGGGCAGAGTTAGATGAAGCAGATTCTCGAGGAGGAGGACCATCTCCAAGTTTCACATTCCAAGTTGCAGGACGACTTCCATGGGCTGCAAGCTGAAAATGCTGCTCTCAAATCTCGATGTGATCATTACAGGTCTGGCTACCAGAGATATAAATCCAAATACATGGACATCCGCAACCTCATGGACACAATCGAGGAAGAGGCAAGGACCAGCCCCGGAACATCAGCACACCCACCCCCTCCCCCTCCCTGACCTTCATCCAGCAAGCAATAGCTCCTGGATCTTTTAGTTTGGCATTTCTTTTTGCAAGCTCTGCACATTTGGATTCTGCAGTTCTCATGTAAATAAGGAATTTTGGAGTTGTATGGCCATGAGTCAGTTTTTTTTTCAGTTTTACAGTTGTAAGGCCATGAGCCCTTTCTTTTCAGTTTTGGGATGTCAAACACAAGGTCACTTTCTTATTTGTAATTTATACTTAACTTTCTTTCACACAGATCCTCAGTCATTCACCGGGACGGTGAATGATAGTGGCGGGGGATCTGTTGTACTCAAAGTTTATGGCGACCCACCAAGAGTCACACCTGGGTCACGTCATGGTCACCTCAGCAACATGCCAAGTTGTTAGACCTGAGAGTGCTCTCAACAGAAGCAAGAACGGAAGAAGGAGAGAGAGAGACAGAGAGCCACACAAGTTTTGGTGGGTGCAGAACCACCCTAATCTTCTTTTTCATTCATTTATATATGTGTTTGAGTATTGTACATAACTGGGGTTAAGGCACAGTGACCTTTAACCCCACAACCTCCCACTTAAAGGACAATGTGCCTTTAAGGGAGAACAACCAGTGAGCATACTATCCAATGCCCATCAATACACGACAATACTCAAACCGCTAACTAGGTAGACTCTTCGTCAGCATATCTGCAGGGTTATCATCTGTATGAACCTTGACAAGCTCTATGCGCTTGTCCTCAAGTACCTCCCTGATGAAATGGTACCTGACCTCAATGTGTTTGGTCTTTGCATGAAAGACTGGATTCCGTGCTAGCTGAATAGCACTCATGGAATCACTATGCAATGTCGGTACACCTGTATGAATCCCCAAATCTCCCACTAGCCGATCAAGCCATATAGCCCCTTGCAACCCTCTGTGGCTGCAACATACTCAGCCTCTGTGGTAGACAAAGCAAGGCACTTCTGTGCGCGAGACATCCACGACACTGCACCACCTGCAAAGGTGAACACATAACCAGAAGTGGATCTCCTACTATCCACATGCCCTGCATAGTCTGAATCTGTGTACCCAAGTACACGCATGTCTCCTTTACCAAAGCAAATGCACATCTCCTTGGTACCCTTCATGTACCTCATGATGCACTTAACTGCCTCCCAATGCCTCTTTCCTGGATTAGCCATATAGCGGCTAACAACTCCCACTGCAAATGCAATGTCTGGTCTAGTAGCTATCATAGCATACATAAGACTCCCAATTGCTGATGCATAAGGAACCTTGGCCATCATGGCCCTCTCCTCATCTGATTTGGGACTATCTGTATGACTCAGTTTCACATATGGAGGCAATGGAGTACTCACTGCCTTCCCCCCCTCCATATTGAAACGCTGTAATACTTTTGTAACATACTCTTTTTGTGAAAGCCAAAGGAGTTTCCTACTCCGATCACGCGTGATGCGCATACCAAGAATATGACCTGCAAATCCCAAATCCTTCATATCAAAGGCCTCATGCAACTTGGCCTTTAATGCATCTAGCTCATAAGTATTCTTGCTAGCCAATAGCATATCATCCACATATAGTGCCAAGATTATCAGGCTACTATCCTTAGCCCTTTTAGTGTAGAGGCAGTGATCAATTTCACTCCTTCTAAAACCCTGGGACCGAATGAAAGCATCAAACTTCTGATACCATTCTCTAGGTGCTTGCTTAAGACCATAGAGACTCTTCTTCAGCTTGCAAACTAAATGCTCTTTGCCCTTTTCTTCAAAGCCTTCCGGCTGCACCATGTAAATTTCCTCATGCAAATCCCCATGCAAGAAAGCTGTCTTGACATCCATTTGCATAAGCTCCATATCCTCTACTGCCACTAGTCCAAGCATGCATCTAAGTGTGGTCATCTTCACAACTGGAGAGAATATCTCATCAAAGTCCACACCCTTCTCTTGCTTGAACCCTTTAGCAACCAATCGGGCCTTGTCCCTAGGCACATCATCACCTGTGACCTTCATTTTGTAGACCCATTTACATGGCAATGCTTTCTTTCCATGTGGCAAAGAAACCAAGTCCCAAGTCTTATTCTTCATAAGTGAACTCATCTCTGATTGCATAGCATACTCCCACTTGCGTTGATCCTCACGCATCATAGCCTCTCTGTAGCAAGAAGGCTCCCCGCAATCAGTAAGCATCACATAGTCTACCCCTGGAACAAACCTATCAGGCGGTGTAGACACTCTAGATGATCTTCTCAAGGGCATTTCAGCTTGCTGTCCCACTTGCATATCAGCCACATTTGGCTCATCATTTCCACCAATAGATGATCCATCATCTACCCTTGATTGTATACCTGTGGGAGTACTTGGTTGTACCATTTCTTGCACATTTGGTGCATGGACAGCTTGCTGTCTATCGACATATGCAGGTGGATTCACATCCTGGAAAGTGATTCTCCTCATTTCCACATCCCTCATGGGTGCCTTATGCATCTTCTTCTCATTGAAGACCACATCATGGCTGCGTATGATCTTCTTTGCTTCTGGATCCCAGAGACGATAGCCCATCTCTCCACTTTCACCATAACCTAGAAAGATGCATTTCCTAGACTTAGGATCTAGCTTCTTTCGAAGCTCTTTTGGCACATGTGCATATGCCTCACACCCAAATATACGCAAATGAGAGTAAGAGGGCTTCTTTCCACTCCATGCCTCTTCAGGAATACCACCATCCAAACTCTTACTAGGTGATCTATTGATCACATGCACTGCAGTCTTCATTGCCTCAGCCCAAAAACCACCAGAAAGACTTGCATTGGAAAGCATGCATTGCAACCTTTCTTGAATGGTACGATTCATCTTTTCTGCAACTGGATTTTGCTTTGGAGTACGAGGGGATGTGAGCTCCCTCTTAATCCCACGTGTATCACAGAAATGCTGAAAGTCATGAGAGAGGTACTCTCCACCATTGTTAGTCCGTAGGCATTTAAGCGTTCTAGCTGACTGATTCTCAACCAAGGCCAGCCATTTCTGAAATACCTGGAACACATCACTCTTCCGAGCTATAGCATAAGCCCACACTTTCCTAGTTGCATCATCAATGAATGTCACATAGTATTCAGCCCCGCCTAATGACCGTGTAGGCATGGGACCACATACGTCTGAATGCACCAAATCAAGCATTTCAAACTCTTTCTTTCCCCTTCTTTTATGAGCTGATTTAGTCTGCTTCCCATAGAGACAGTGCTCACAAAATTCAAAATCAGAGAAACTCAAATGCGGTACATAACCCAAACGGCATAAGAGTTTCATTCCATTCTGGCTCATGTGCCCCAACCTGCAATGCCACAAAGAAGTGCTTGGCTGCTCGGTTATTGCAACAACATGATCAAATACCCCTGATACATGTAAGGGATAGAAAGTCCCACACTTGGCACCCCTGGCCAAAAGCATAGAGCCCTTCTGAATTTTCCAACTCTGAAAGCCAAAAGTGGTGTGAAAACCAGCATCATCTAGCTGACCCACTGAAATAAGACTCTTGGTCAGCTTAGGCACATGTCTCACATGTTTCAAAACAAATGCAGACCCATTTGCAAAAGAAAACTTTATGTCACCTGCTCCCACTATGTCACATGCATAGTCATTTCCAAGATGCACACAACCTGTCTTTCCACTATCATAAGTGGAGAACCATTCCCTATGGGGAGTAACATGGAATGAAGCACCAGAATCCAAAATCCAATCCTGGGAATATGCATCATCTGAAGTGGTAAGCAACTCTGCAGATAAACTAGACATGAAGAGAACATCATTGTCACTATCATGTGTGACTGCATTGATCTCCTCGATCTTCACTTTTCCTTTATCCTCCCTTGGACTCTCTTCCTTTTGATTTGCACCCCAATTTGCATTCTTTTTCTTATCCTTTTGCTCTCTTTTCAACTTGTAGCAATCCTTTTTCATATGGCCCTTCTTGCCACAATGGTAACACTCAATGTTCCGTGCCCTGGATTTGCTACGTGACTTCCCTCTTTCTTGGGACTTCCCCCTGAACTGTGATCTGCCCCTTTGCACATTTAAGGCTGCATCCTGCTTGTTGCCATCCATAGACTTCCGTCTAATCTCCTCGGCCAACAAGCTACCCACAACATCATCAAATTTCAGTACTCCACCAGGTGCAGAGTTACTGACAGCTGTACGGAAGGTATCCCATGAGGATGGCAATGAACATAAGAGAAATATTGCCTTAGTCTCCGCATCAAAATTCATTTTCTGAGCCTGAAGCTGGCTGAAAATAATATTGAATTCATTCAAATGAGAAGCAATGGAGACCCCTTCCTTCATTTGCAGCTCAAACAACCTCTTCATGAGGTAAACTTTATTAGAGGCAGTTTCCTTCTCATAAGTGGCACACAGTTTCTTCCACAAATCTTCCGTAGTCTGCTCATTTACTACTGTGAAATAAACTGACTCTGCAAGATGAAGTCTAATAGTAGACTTTGCTAATGCATCCAACTCATTCCAATCATCCTCAGACATATTTGCAGGCTTAGCTTCAATCCCTGCCAAGGGTTTAATCTGCTTCTTTTGAATAAGCACATCCCTTATCTGCTCTTTCCACAAAGAAAAGTTTGTCCCATCAAACTTTTTAATGCTGAAAAACTCCTTTTCAGACATGGAAGAGGATGCCATGATGCAAATAAAGCAAAATCCCAAATGCTAGTACCTGCAAGAGAGAATCACACCAAATACCAAGTGCACCCAAATGTGTATGCCACAATAGAGTGAAATATCACCAAAACTCAAAACTCAAAGCATCAAAAGATGCATCTGACCCATGTGCATATACTATGCATCCATATGAGCAAATCTGGCCGAAAAGAAAATGCCAATAAGTGCCAAATGACTCAAGCATAAACACTGTCCACTGGCATATGCATCAATAATGTCTCATCCAAGAGAGCATAGCACTATCAGTGCATCACCTGCAATGTTTCAAAGCTATCCCTCAGCTTAAAATAGCATCCATGTGCAAAGCGTCCATAAAAAATAGCATCCCACGAGGCAATTTGGGCCTATCAGCGCATCCAACAAGGACCGCAATGCATCCAAATGGCCTATAAATCATCCACTGCAACCCAATGCACACCACGAATGAGCACACACTGCTCAAACTGCAACCAGAGTGATCTGCATAAGGTATGCTCAAGAAATCATAGTCCCACGGTAATGAGCGCTACTGAAAATAGAACCTGAGATGCTTCAAAACATGGGCGCCATTGCATAATCGGAATCACCAAGAAAATCTACAAGTATCTCTCTTCTGCCAGAACTCCAAAATCCCAACCGATGAGTGAGAAATGGGAGTCAACACTTATCCACTGCCATGTGGCATAAATCTAAGGTTTCAAAACCTTAGCATGAAAAATGCATAACAGAGAGACGAAATCGAATACACAGAGATTTATAACTCTGAAAATCCTCCACCGAATCGCGCAAGAACTGACAGGTAGGGGTTTTTGGGCATCCGGAACGCAATGGGACAGACGGTTTTGGAAACCGTGGTCTCAATCACTGGGTCCAACACACGGACTGAAAAACGTTTTTGGAAACAGAGCTGTCTGTAAACTCCACCGGAGTGCGAATGATGAGCAACATAGAAGTTTTAGGACCTCCTGAGTCCACCGGAACTGACAGATCTGCAAATGGTTGCTCCAAACTTGAGTTCCAACACCCGGGCAAAAAACGCAGGAATTGACACAGTGAGTCAGAAATCCACTGAAATGATCTCAGATTCAAGAATGAAGGTGTTTCCAAGCTCCTGAAGTAATGTGGACACCAAAAGCAAGCAATAGTTGCCTCCACAAGTCAATACGGAGTCTCTGTCATCGAACGGAACAGGGAAAAGCTCAAAAAACGACTTTTTCTTTGAAAGCTCTTAACAGGCTCTCAAAACCACTTCGTAAAGCCAAAGTGACTTTTCCAAAGGTTCCTCCAAGGTCTCCGCACACTCGGTTGTAAGTAAAGTCACCCACAAAGCTTCCCACAAAGCTTCTCCTTCCTCCCACAGAGTTGCTGAGCTTCCAAGTATTCACGCACGCTCAGCTAGATCACCCGAGCTCTGATACCAGTTGAGAGTGCTCTCAACGGAAGCAAGAACGGAAGAAGGAGAGAGAGAGACAGAGAGCCACACAAGTTTTGGTGGGTGCAGAACCACCCTAATCTTCTTTTTCATTCATTTATATATGTGTTTGAGTATTGTACATAACTGGGGTTAAGGCACAGTGACCTTTAACCCCACAAGACCTTGGTAATACCTAGTCGCAGCGTGTTCACATATGTTCACATCTTGGTCACTCTGGAACAGTGGACATGACTTGACATGGAACAGACTTGGACATGACTTGACATGGACATGACTTGGACATGACTTGACATGGACATGACTTGGACATGACTTGACCTGGACATGACTTGGGTATGACGGAAGCAATACATCACTAAAGAGTGCCAAACCTCAACCTCGACTCACCATGGTCAAAGTCGATCAGAGGGAAGTACTGGCGCAATGGTACACGGGATACACCTGTTGGTGCACATGGGAAGCAGTCCAACAGTTAAGAGGTATAGGTGGTGCACCAACCCTCTCAACCAACTTGTGCCAGGAGCGCATGGAATAGACAGGAGAACACATGGAGCACGGGATTCACTGACCCAGAACAGGCTGGAGTGTTGCAGAAGCCATCAAGGACAGAGCAGCCCACAAACGGTGGAATGGCTAAGGATGGCTAAGGGTGCAAGAAGACATCCAATAGGAAGAAGGAGAGGAGATTGGCAGTGGGGGGTGGAGCAAAGGAGGAGAAGGTGAACAAGGGGAAAGGGAGATGGACATTTTGGCAGGGGCGAGAGGCATGAGTGAAGGAGTGAGAGGCTAGAGTCAAGAGCTCGCCTCGTGTGTATCTTCTGGGGGTGTATCAGTCATCTTGCTTTCTAATGAGTTATGCTACTCTCCATCTCTGCTCGCTACTCTAAAATCTCTTTCCGTTGTGTTCTCCTCCCCTCCTCTCCCTTGACCTGGTACAACGGACCTGTGTCATGGGCTTGAAGTTCTTGGCGTTCATGTCGAGGGTTGGCTTTCATGATGTTGTTCCGCTTTGGTCTTCTTCTTGCTCACATCACTTCAGCACTTGTACCGCTTGCACATAGTTAACACCATCTACGGCTTACACATAGTTGACACCATCGACAAGCACTCGCCTACGTACCATCAGTGACACTTATGGCATGTCTTACTCACTTCTCGCACCAGTGGCCCTAGGCCTCCGGTAATACTTCCGGAAGTGTTAGGAACCCCCCCCCTCTTCGACAAGCCCTCATCTGCACCTGCACTTTCTCGGTTGTTCTGACTGTGGCAGGAACAGTCTGCGGGGAAGAGGTACCTGTAGTCCCCTCGTGGTCAGAAACCAAGGGGTCTGAGACCAAAGTGACTGGGGCTGGTGGACCTAAAGGCCCCTCCTGATGTGAAACTGTAGTGTCTGGAGCTGCAGCAACATCCACCTCTGGAGTCTGGAACGCGTTTGTCTGAACAGGATCAAAAGTCTTCATTGTGGTATTGGGTGTGCTGCGGGCATTGGGCACCTTGCTGCCCCTGGTGGTCATGGGGTGCGCAAATTAGGGCGCCCTGTTGCTCTTGATGGTCCTGGAGTGCGTGGTACAGGGTGTTGGGGAGGTGCAATCGTGGTAGTACGTGAAGGAGCCGCACCAGAAGACCTCTTGGGTCTTTTTCTCTTCCTTGGGCAGTCTCTAGCAAAGTGCCCAAGGGTCCTGCAAATCCTGCACTGGTCCTATCTACCTGAAATCTCGACTCTTTGTCGAAAGAGAGAGCCGTCTGGACGCTGAAGCATAATGTGGTCATATAAGATGTTAGGGTCAGAGACAATGACCCTAACACGAGGCACCCCGTCTGCACTGACTGCCTTTGTCGAGGAAGAAGGCATGCCAGGAGGATTACCAAAAAGTGAGCGGAGAAAAGCGAGCAGCCCCAAATAAGCGAGCAAGATTAAATAGGTTTCAAGCGAGCGAGAACCTCATCCAGCATCTTATTCCCCTCAATATCATTGGAACAATTGATGTGATCATAAGCAAATTAAACATATTCCAACAATGAAGGCATGCCTGAAACTCACAATTAACTTCTCTTTCATCCCCATACTATCAATTTGAGTCGTTATGGAGAGGTAGAGACATAAGAATACATAAAATTTGCGATAAAAAAAGCAAACACTACTTAGATTGAACATCCACACAGCAAGATAATGATAGATCACAAGGTAGAATATATGACTGAAAATATGTAAACATGATCATGTGCTACATATACATATCATGTCTTTTATGCTTGCAGAGAAGATCATCCATACATTCAATCCAAAAACATGGAAACAGAACTAACTATGTCAAAAGAAAAAAAACACATTTTCATCATAAGCATTAATTTTGCTTAGTGAAAATACCTATGTAATCTGGACAATACCATGCTTTAAAAAACTTAGGGAGGCAAAAAAGGATTTTAGCCCTCCATACTTCTATTATGACCAATGTCTGAATGATAGTTCTATCGGAACTAG
This sequence comes from Dipteris shenzhenensis, assembly GCF_047967505.1. Lineage (NCBI taxonomy): Eukaryota > Viridiplantae > Streptophyta > Polypodiopsida > Gleicheniales > Dipteridaceae > Dipteris > Dipteris shenzhenensis. The sequence continues at coordinate 36,544,826 of NC_141611.1, forward strand.
AAATGAATGCATCCAACCACTATGTTGAGTGCTCATCTAGTATCCTGTAGACTATTATGTTAAACTCAATACGTGACCATAAATGCAAGCATAAGAGGAGCATGATTCAAGTGAAATAATTGGCCGACACTCTGTAACTAGTATCCTACTGCATCTAACGAAAAATATGCACCAGGCGTTAACAAGCTTCTATTTCCACCCCTATAAGCAAACTCGTATCCTGTAGTATGAAAAACTTTAAGGAAAACATTACACTTAATGCATCAATTAAGCCAGTGACTACTCATGATGCACAATCGAACAATCATCAAGGAAAGTCTAGTCAAGCAAGTTGAAGCAAAAAACCAAATATCTATTTGGATCTATGCCGTGGTGTATCCGCCGACCATGAGTAGCAAAAAAACCTATGAAAAAAGCAAAATAGGGATTATGCCACTCTACCATGATCACTTCCATGCTACAAATAAGGGAATACATAGTCGTTTTAGGGTACTTTTAGGGTTCATTCCCAACCACTAAAAAGAGAGCCAATGCTATCTATTTGTATTCATAAAATCTTTATGAACATTATCATGTTCAATATAAGGATAGGAGCCAGCTCAATGGGTAGTCTTAAACAAATATAAATACTATTCGAATTATAACCTTATGCAAAAGCTTTTTTTTAAACACAAAGTAAAACTTGATTATACATATAGATGGGAATCAGGTCACCATTGTAAGTATGTATTTAGTAATTAAGTTGAAAATATTCCCTTAGAAAAATAGCTCAATCAACATAGTACCCATATTATATATCCAAAATTTATAAGATCTCACTCATACCATTAGATTGTTTTCATCACTTGTCATGAGTACTAACCTCAATTGGCATTATGTATTTGGGTCAAAATAGTTTTTAGTATAGGATATAATGGAGCAATACATTTATGTAATATCTAGTGATCATAATTTTTAATATAGGATAAAATGGAGCATAGAGTAATCTTGTCATTCAAAAATGATAATATACCTTCCTTGACCATATACAAGTATCATGCATTCATAAAAAAAGTTAGTCATAAACTACAATATAATGTGCCCATAATGCATGTACATTAAATCTTCACATGTTAGAATGTGAGAAAGGGAATAATTTAACTATGAAATCAGGGATCAATGTAGGAAATGGTCTTCTATGCACACATATATGCTAAGGGTCCATCTAATACAATATTGGAAATTGATGTGAGTATAGGTGTATGCATCCATCGGTGATGTATATGAGTGTATGCATCCATTTGTGATGTATATTGTTGTACTAATCCATGGTGCTTTACCGCTTGAGTTGTTTGTAGCCCAATTAATCACAACAATGTTGTATTTTTTAAAAGAAAAATGCCATAAAAATTTCATGCTGCAAAACACACAAAAAAAAAGGCATTTGTAGCATTAATCCAAGCATTTCCTACAAGCAATCTCCATCCCTCCCTTTCCTGCATACTCTTTTGGCCACCTCCACCCTCTTGTTGCCCTTCAAGACTGCCTCTTGCCTCCTCGCCTCCTTGCTTCCTCACCTCCTCACCTCCTTGCTTCTTTGCCTTCTCACCTCCTTGCATCATGCTTGTTGCTGGCAATTCCAAGGCTGTCCCTCCCCTCATTGGCCAGCTCCTCTACTCCTCATGTCATTCTTCTCCTCATTTTGGTGTCTCTAATGAATAGCTTGGGGATCTTGTTTTTGGAGGGGGGAAGCATAAGAATGGCAACACCTTAATGCGCTGTCATTTTTCGTGCTTTTGCCACCCAAAAACAAGACCTGCAAATCCCTTGCTTAAGCTTGAATGAGCCTCTTGATTTTGGGCGTGTTAAGCCATTTTTGACCATCATACCCCCAAAATCAAGAGGCTCAAGCTTAAGCAAGGGCTTTGCAAGCATTGCAAGTCCTGTAAATGAAATCAATTAGATTAGGAATTGGCAAACTCAATTTGGGAATGGTCAGAAATACTTTGTCTTTGAATAATGCCTTGGATCATGGGATGGGGTCCCATGAACTTGCTGCCTGTGATGACGAATGGTTCTGCCCTCGACTAAAGGTGATGTGTGTAGTAGTAAAAGGATAGCCCTCATGGAATCTCTAAGGGGTCTTGATTTTGGCCATGATTTGCACATTCTAGCACTTGAGCCATACATCAATATCCAACACTTGAGGCATATAGTGGCTTTGCCCACACAACGTTTCCAACTGCAATCCAAGCATCAAGCAATCTCATATTCTATATCCAGAGACATCATGAGGGGTAGAGCCTCTTTTTGGTAGTCTCACTAGCAATATGTATTGAAAAAAAAATGTATTCAATTATTATATTCTTCCTTGCTATATGAATGCTCTTAATGCATCCAAATTGTAGAACTACTTCAATACTACTTCTTAGTTATATTGTAAAGTAACCTCCATATGTATGCTCGTGAGACAACAAAAAGAGACCTGGCAACCCAAAAATGATAGCGCATTGATGCGCTGCCATTTTTGGGCTACCAGGCCTCTCTTTTAATGTCTCCTGAACATAAGAACAAGCACTTGTGTTCCTTACCTTTCTTTCCAATGGGGGTCTTGATTTTGGGGGTGTATGCCAAAAATTGATAAACAACATTATTTGATGCATATAGCTTTATTAAATCGATAAAATAGGCATGAAAACATCTAAATTGGCTCTTGCCATTTGATTTGATGTATGACATGAGCCCATTTGGATTTGTAATTCCAAAGATACGGGGTCTTACTTTTAGGGCTTGAATGCCTGAAATAGGCAGCGTGTCAATGCGCTACCTATTTCATACATTTAGGCCTCAAAAGTAGGACCCCATGTAGGACCAAATGAGGTCCTACTTTTGAGGCCTAAATACATGAAATGGGTAGCAAATTGACAAGTTACCTATTTTAGGAATTCAGGCCCTAAAAGTAGGACCCTGTATCTTTGGACTTACAAATCCCAATCGGATCATGTCCTATATCAAATCGAACGGCAAGAGCCAATTTAGATGGTTTTCATGCCTATTTTCTCCATCAATCAAAACTGTATGAATAAATATATACATCAAGATATGCATCAATATATGCATCAATATATACATATGTATGTATGTATGTATGTATATATATATATATACATACATACATACATACATACATGTGTGTGTGTATACACACAAACACACACACACACACACACATATATATACACATATAGATATATATGTATGTATATACATACATATATACATACAACAAAATGGGGGTCTTGATTTTGGGGGGGGGTATGCCAAAAATTGATAAACAACATTATTTGATGAATATAGTTTTAGTTGATGGAGAAAATGGACATGAAAACCATCTAAATTGGATCTTGCCATTCGATTTGATATATGACATGACCCCACTCGGATATACAAGTCCAAAGATACAGGGTGCTACTTTTAGGGTCTGAATGCCTAAAATAGGCGGCGCATTAACGCGCTACCTATTTCATGCATTTACGCCTCAAAAGTAGGACCCCATTGGCAACTTTCAGGCATTCAGTCCCTAAAAGTAGGACCTCGTATCTTTGGACTTACAAATCTAAATGGGGTCATGTCATATATCAAATCAAACGACAAGAGCCAATTTAGATGATTTTCATGTCCATTTTCTCCATATATCAAAACTTTATGCATCAATATATACATCAATATATACATATATGCATCAACACACACACACACACACACACACACACACACACACACACACACACACATATATATATATGTATATGTATGTATGTATGTATGTATGTATGTATGTATGTACATGCATATATATACATACATACATACATACAAACATCAAAAGTAAGACCCCATTGGTTTCCCATGTCATGCATTTTGTTGTCTCATGAGCATAAGAACAAGCACTTGTGTTCTTTACCTTTCTTTGCAATGGGGGTCTTGATTTTGGGGGGGTATGCCAAAAATTGATCAATAACATTATTTGATGAATATAGTTTTAGTTGATGGAGAAAATGGACATGAAAACCATCTAAAGTGGATCTTGCCGTTCGATTTGATATATGACATGACCCCATTTGGATATGCAAGTCCAAAGATACGGGGTACTACTTTTAGGGCCTGAATGCCTAAAATAGGCAGCGCGTTAACGCGCTCCCTATTTCATGCATTTAGGCCTCAAAAGTAGGACCCCATTGTGTTGCCAATGGGGTCCTACTTTTGAGGCCTAAATGCATGAAATAGGCAGCGCGTTAACGCGCTGCCTATTTCAGGCATTCAGGCCCTAAAAGTAGGACCCCGTATCTTTGGACTTACAAATCCAAATGGGGTCATGTTATATATCAAATCAAATGGCAAGAGCCAGTTTAGATGATTTTCATGTCCATTTTCTCCATATATCAAAATTGTATGCATCAATATATATATATATATATATATATATATATATATATATATATATATGCATCAACATATACATACATACATATATATATATATATATATATAGATGTATGTATGTACGTACATGCATATACATACATACATACAAACATCAAAAGTAAGACCCCATTGGTTTCCCATGTCATGCATTTTGTTGTCTCATGAGCATAAGAACAAGCACTTGTGTTCTTTACCTTTCTTTGCAATGGGGGTCTTGATTTTGGGGGGGTATGCCAAAAATTGATCAATAATATTATTTGATGAATATAGTTTTAGTTGATGGAGAAAATGGACATGAAAACCATCTAAAGTGGATCTTGTCGTTTGATTTGATATATGACATGACCCCATTTGGATATGCAAGTCCAAAGATACGGGGTACTACTTTTAGGGCCTGAATGCCTGAAATAGGTAGCGCGTTAACGCGCTCCCTATTTCATGCATTTAGGCCTCAAAAGTAGGACCCCATTGTGTTGCCAATGGGGTCCTACTTTTGAGGCCTAAATGCATGAAATAGGCAGCGCGTTAACGCGCTGCCTATTTCAGGCATTCAGGCCCTAAAAGTAGGACCCCGTATCTTTGGACTTACAAATCCAAATGGGGTCATGTTATATATCAAATCAAATGGCAAGAGCCAGTTTAGATGATTTTCATGTCCATTTTCTCCATATATCAAAATTGTATGCATCAATATATATATATATATATATATATATATATATATATATATATATATATAGATGTATGTATGTACGTACATGCATATACATACATACATACATACATCAAAAGTAAGACCCCATTGGTTTCCCATGTCATGCATTTTGTTGTCTCATGAGCATAAGAACAAGCACTTGTGTTCTTTACCTTTCTTTGCAATGGGGGTCTTGATTTTGGGGGGGTATGCCAAAAATTGATCAATAACATTATTTGATGAATATAGTTTTAGTTGATGGAGAAAATGGACATGAAAACCATCTAAAGTGGATCTTGCCGTTCGATTTAATATATGACATGACCCCATTTGGATATGCAAGTCCAAAGATACGGGGTACTACTTTTAGGGCTTGAATGCCTAAAATAGGCAGCGCGTTAACGCGCTCCCTATTTCATGCATTTAGGCCTCAAAAGTAGGACCCCATTGTCAACATGCATGAAATAGGGAGCGCGTTAACGCGCTGCCTATTTGAGGCATTCAGGCCCTAAAAGTAGGACCCCGTATCTTTGGACTTACAAATCCAAATGGGGTCATGTTATATATCAAATCAAATGGCAAGAGCCAGTTTAGATGATTTTCATGTCCATTTTCTCCATATATCAAAATTGTATGCATCAATATATATATATATATATATATATATATATATATATATATATATATATATATATATATATATATATATATATATATATATATATATATATATATATATATATATATATATATAGATGTATGTATGTACGTACATGCATATACATACATACATACAAACATCAAAAGTAAGACCCCATTGGTTTCCCATGTCATGCATTTTGTTGTCTCATGAGCATAAGAACAAGCACTTGTGTTCTTTACCTTTCTTTGCAATGGGGGTCTTGATTTTGGGAGGGTATGCCAAAAATTGATCAATAACATTATTTGATGAATATAGTTTTAGTTGATGGAGAAAGTGGACATCAAAACCATCTAAAATGGATCTTGCCGTTCGATTTTGATGTATGACATGACCCCATTTGGATATGCAAGTCCAAAGATACGGGGTACTACTTTTAGGGCCTGAATGCCTAAAATAGGCAGCGTGTTAACGCGCTCCCTATTTCATGCATTTAGGCCTCAAAAGTAGGACCCCATTGTGTTGCCAATGGGGTCCTACTTTTGAGGCCTAAATGCATGAAATAGGCAGCGCGTTAACGCGCTGCCTATTTCAGGCACTCAGGTCCTAAAAGTAAGACCCCGTATCTTTGGACTTACAAATCCAAATGGGGTCATGTTATATATCAAATCAAACGGCAAGAGCCATTTTAGATGATTTTCATGTCTATTTTCTCCATATATCAAAATTGTATGCATCAATATATACATATATGCATCAACATATACATACATACATATATATATATATATATATATATATAGATAGATGTATGTATGTACGTACATGCATATATATACATACATACATACAAACATCAAAAGTTAGACCCCATTGGTTTCCCATGTCATGCATTTTGTTGTCTCATGAGCATAAGAACAAGCACTTGTGTTCTTTACCTTTCTTTGCAATGGGGGTCTTGATTTTGGGGGGGTATGCCAAAAATTGATCAATAACATTATTTGATGAATATCTTTTTAGTTGATGGAGAAAATGGACATGCAAACCATCTAAATTGGATCTTGTCGTTCGATTTGATATATGACATGACCCCATTTGGATATGCAAGTCCAAAGATACGGGGTACTACTTTTAGGGCCTGAATGCCTAAAATAGGCAGCGCGTTAACGCGCTCCCTATTTCATGCATTTAGGCCTCAAAAGTAGGACCCCATTGTGTTGCCAATGGGGTCCTACTTTTGAGGCCTAAATGCATGAAATAGGCAGCGCGTTAACGCGCTGCCTATTTCAGGCATTCAGGCCCTAAAAGTAGGACCCCGTATCTTTGGACTTACAAATCCAAATGGGGTCATGTTATATATCAAATCAAACAGCAAGAGCCAGTTTAGATGATTTTCATGTCCATTTTCTCCATTTATCAAAATTGTATGCATCAATATATACATATATGCATCAACATATACATACATGTATATATATATATATATATATATATATATATATATAGATGTATGTATGTATGTACATGCATATACATACATACATACATACATACATAAAAATTAGGACCCCATTGGTTTCCCATGTCATGCATTTTGTTGTCTCATGAGCATAAGGACAAGCACTTGTGTTCCTTACCTTTCTTTGCAATGGGGGTCTTGATTTTGGGGGAGGTATGCCAAAAATTGATAAACACCATTATTTGATGAATATAGTTTTAGTCGATGGAGAAAATGGACATGAAAACCATCTAAATTGGACCTTGCCATTCGATTTGATATATGACATGACCCCATTCGGATATGCAAGTCCAAATATGCAGGGTGCTACTTTTAGGGCCTAAATGCCTAAAATAGGCAGCGCGTTAATGCACTCCCTATTTCATGCATTTAGGCCTCAAAAGTAGGACCCCATTGTGTTGCCAATGGGGTCCTACTTTTGAGGCCTAAATGCATGAAATAGGCAGCACGTTAACGCGCTGCCTATTTCAAGCATTTAGACCCTAAAAGTAGGACCCCGTATCTTTGGACTTACAAATTCAAATGGGGTCATGTCATATATCAAATCAAATGGCAAGAGCCAATTTAGATGATTTTCATGTCAATTTTCTCCATATATCAAAATTGTATGCATCAATATATACATATATGCATCAACATATACATACATACACACACACACACACACACACACACACACACACACACACACACACACACACACACATATATATAGATGTATGTATGTATGTACATGCATATATATACATACATACATACATACAAACATCAAAAGTAAGACCCCATTGGTTTCCCATGTCATGCATTTTGTTGTCTCATGAGCATAAGAACAAGCACTTGTGTTCTTTACCTTTCTTTGCAATGGGGGTCTTGATTTTCGGGGGGTATGCATACATATATGTGTGTGTGTGTACATACATACATGGATGCATGCATGCATGCATACATACATACATACATACATACATATTGATGCATATAGTTTTACTAGATGGGGAAAATAGGCCCCACTCCGATTTTTGTGGAGAGACACAACGAGACAAATAGAGCAAGTCCAAGGGGTTGCTAGGGACACCCCCCTAGCAAATGGAGATGTATGGTATGCAATTTTAGCACCAATTTTGGGATGTAAGCTGCATAGTCATGTCGAAAAAAAGTTGTCAATTCTTGCATTAAATGTAGGGTGGTGAATATATCCTATTCTGTCATGGGGCCGGAGAAGACGGAGGCAAAAAATTGAACCTCCAAAAAGACTTCTTTTACCGGTCTATGGGGACCGGCTCTTACTAGTGTTGAGAGTGGACAAGACATCTACCGTTGGTGTGATATGGGAATCTCCCAGTCTGCAATTTTAGCACCAAGTTTGAGATGTAAACTACATAGTCAAGTCCAAAAAAGTTGTGTCAATTCTTGCATTAAATGTAGGGTGATGAATATATCCTATTTTATCATGGGGCCTGCAGAAGACGGAGGGAAAAAATTGAACCTCCAAAAAGACTTCTTTTACGGGTCTATGGGGCCTAGCTCTTACTGGCATTGAGAGTGGACAAGATAGCTACCGCTAGTGTGATATGGGAATCTCCAAGTCTCAAGTTTTGGGGTACATGAAATTAGATCATGCTAACGGTAACTCTAAGAGGTTCCAAAGGTAGGCAACATTCTTCATCATAGCTAACTCAAATGCAAGGCAGTGAAAATGCTAGGAGAGTTGCTAGGTAGCATTGATTTTGGGAAGGGATATGATGATACTTTGTTGTGTTATGTAGGATATTAATTTCCATTAAATTTGGGACATGTTAGATATAACTTCATAAAATCCTAAGTCATGAAATTAATACATTACAAGTTCAAGCATAAATAATAGTCGTGAAGTTAATGCATTAAATATTCAAGCCTAAAGAAGAATTAATCAAGACCTAATGCACCGTACCAGAGACTTTGGCCTTACCCTCATTCCATAGACTTGCCAACATAAGGCCAAAATTTTCATTCTTAAGAATATGTGAAAAGACCTTACATTTGGCCCACTTTTGGCGAAAAAATTTCATTCTAAAGAATAGGTGGAGTGAAATTGTGTTTGATAAATACAAATCAATGCTCAAGTTTGGACATAAATAAAGGTATTTTTTTGAAGATATTGGAACACATGAGAGAAATAATATTGAAGATACATGAATTTTTAGACATACTATTAAAGACAAATGAGCATATAATGGATGAAATCCTATTGATGATACATGAATTTTCAATAGAACTGTTATTCAAAGATTTGATGGATTGAATGTAGCTTTAATACATTATCCCTTTTACAAGGGTGTTTGATTTTGAGGCTTGAAACATAAGAATGAATCTGTGTTGAAGCCTAGTGGTTTGTTAAGGATATGTGAAACTTAAAGTAAAAGAACTTACAATGGAAGGGATTATATCAAGATCCTATTAAGGACATGTGAACATATAGTAGAATAATTCTACATAAAATCAGTGGATCAAACTTAATGGCTCAAAAGCAAAAAAGGATGATGGTGCAACCTAGGGGCTACTCTACGGCACTATGGCAGCAATCTTTGTAGTTACTATCAAAGGTAGTGTAACTTTTTTGTCAAGGAAAGAGACGCGAACCACTCCACATGACCTAGATCTGTATGACCTAGGTTGCACCGACTTGTTTCTTTCATGGATAAAAAGTTACCTTAGGTGATGCTATAGCACTCCCTTTTTTGGTCCATTATTATAGCACAATTGGGGCCTTTCGACCTAATACTAGCTACCCATCAAATATTTGTTGTAGATGTTAGGGGTAATTACCAAACTACTAGTGGTAGTTTTATCACCACCATTAGTAATTTTATTTGAGTGTTCCTTAATGGTAGTTCTCCTACTACTACATACAATATTACCAATAGTAGTCCTAATCCCAATGATAGTACACATAATATTATTACGACCATCCAACTTTAATCATCATTATATCTATGAATGCATATATATAGGTCTATCTATATCTATACCTATTTATTCCTCATCCAATATGTTTGCATTTATTTTTGGTGCTTTGATTACTTTGAAACTAAAGATAATGTGATTTCATTATTGTTTGCATTCTTGTCAAACATGAGGAGCTGGAATGCATAAGAGATGGGAGGCACATTATAATTTCTGTGCAGATTTGAGCCATTGAATAGCCTATTGATTCTGATTGTTTTCTTTCTTATTAAATCCTTAATTTGGTTATTTCACACCGAACATCGCCATATCAATTCATATTTTTTTTTGTTCTAGTAATGTCCTATCGCAGCATAGTCTAGGGTTGATCATACAAGATAAATGGGTGCTCACATTTAATATATTTTTGAGAGTCAGAGGATAGTGGATGTAGACTACAAAATCATCACTTTGAATAAATTTGGCAAGATTCTTCTGATAGAAGGAATAATTTCTATTGCACTAATGATGAAAGAAAATTATCAAAAGGTTGATACAAGGCTCAAAATCACACTAGTGCTACTAGGCTTAATAGTCATAGGCTAGTAGTAGTACTAGTGTATTTACTGAGTAGTGTGTGTGCCTCTCCTCATTAAAATTCATAGTCTTCAAAAATGTATAATACATAAGTCAAAATATTCTAATTAGTTTTATCATCCTAATGTTGAAACTGACTTAAATTCATAGTCTTCAAAAAGGTATAATACATAAGTCAAAATATTCCAATTAGTTTTATTGTCCTCATGTTGAAACTGACTTTCTCTTCCTTCGTCTCCTATGAGCTTCAAACCTTTAATCCATTAATCTCTCAAATAGTAAGAATGGTCTTGTATTAAGAGGCGATGATATCTAAAGTGATCTACAAATACTAAGAATGGTCTTATATTAAGAGGTGATGATATCTCAAGTGTTATACAAACCGTAAGAATGGTTTTGTATTAAAAGGTGATGATATCTCAAGTGTTCTACAAATAGTAAGAATGGTTCAAGTGTTCTACAAAAGTATTAGGTACCTCTTAGTGGCTGAAGGGAAGGAGTGATGATATCTCAAGTGTTCTACAAATAGTAAGAATGATCTTGTATTAAGAGGTGATGATAACTCAAGTGTTCTACAAATAGTAATAATGGCTTTGTATTAGGAGGTGATGATATCTCAAGTGTTCTATAAAACTATTAGATACCTCTTAGTGGTTGAAGGGAAGGGGTTGGAAGTATGGGCAAAATCTCTAGGAACTACAGGATGGTTGCAAGAACAATTTTGAATGTCATAAATGACACTTGGGTTTTTCAACATACGGGTGAACTTTCATGGTTGATAACACTTTTAATAAGAAGAACCATTTTGAATGTTATAAGTGTTGATGCAATCCCATGCTATGAAGTCTACAGACAGTTTTTTTTCCCTGCATATGGGTGAAGTGATGTTTACATTACTAAGTTCAACATATCAAGCAACACATTTGTTTTGATTATTGAAGGAGTTTGATAATAAGACCCATTTCAAATGCAAAAGATTTGTTGTATCAGTAATGGAATCCGCTTTGGAGTGGAAATTCGGTTTCTTTCAAACCCACATATTATTGTTGCATAATGTGAGTATGGCTCCAATTGGAAGTTAAGGTAGACTATAATTCGCAATATTGGTATAGTTACACATAGTAACATAAGTTTTATTTTCGAGAATCTTCCCAAATAGTGGTTTCCACAAAGCTATGTCGAATACCTCGATAAGGA